>NW_015150675.1:836179-843390 GCF_000732505.1 Cyprinodon variegatus | reverse complement strand
CACAGTCAACTACAGTCAATTTTTTTAAATAAAAATGAGAAAAATATATCAGCTTTAACTTTATTGGCGCCTTTAATTTCCAGATAGTTCAATCTGATAAGTGCCACTAAGATATTCTCATTAGAGAGCAGTAGCCAAACTTAGATATTGTATTTTCATGGCCTAATTTACCAGACAGGATGTTTACATAAATCTGTTTTAAGGCTTATTTGCACAGATAAGATTTTTTAGGTATGGAGGAACAGCTCTCCCATATATAAAATAAATATATAAATAAATAAGCATTCATTTAATTACCCCCCAAAATACAATGAATAAATATGGAGGTAGAAATTAAATTATACAGTGAGACATAAATGTATATATATCTCTTAATTAGCTTCTTTATTTTTTCACCTTTTTTGTCAACAGTTTCATTTGTTACTTGAATCAACTGTTTAATTGAGGTCTGAAGACGTTTTCTTTAAGGGAGACCCTAAAGAAATAAGATGCCTTTTGTAGGCTTTTGTTTTCCCTAGAGATGTCCATTGAATGCAAACTCATAGCCATGTCTCCATGTGTAGAACACTACACAGTACCTTTAATTTGGTTCTAATAACAGAAGATTGTTTACTAGTTTGTCTACTAGTAATTACTTCAGTTTTTTTTATTATGCTGATCAAAGCAATTTTTACACTGTGTTATGTCATTGGCTGATCTTTAATAAATGTTTTAACCAGTGTGTCAGACTCATTTTGAATTGATATTAGGTTGGTACAACGTTAAGTAGCCTCTGATGTAGTTAAGCTACTTTTAACACATTAGTGTAACTTAGCTTGCTATAATTCTTTAGGTGGTAGCTTTTGTGTAGTGAAGCTTCTTTTATTGTTGAGTAACTGATAGCTTAGCTCACTACACTGGACAAGTAGCTTGCCCAACACTGAAAACAGTCATCACAGAGAAAGAATCTCCACCCTAAACCACGTTCAATCTCCAGTCCTCTTGGGCTGCAGTCCTCCAACTTTTCAATGTGTGACTGCTTCAACTCTGGAAATATTGCCTCTAAGTTGAGGAGGAGAATTGATTCAGTGTTCTGTGCATACACACATCAAAAGGTTGCAGGACCCCGGCCATTGAGGACTGTGGTTACCATATCGTAAACTACTGATGTGATGAACACTTAACAGTCAATGTACCCAGATCGATACAATGTTTATTTTTAACAATTCAGTCTTGTCTATCTATTGTTTTGGGAGAACATGTCTGGTACAAATACATGTTAATAAAAAATATATATATATTTTACTATTTTATGTATTTATTTTTTAAATGTCTTCAATGAGCGCAAAGGAAACAACTTTGTACCAATATGGTGATCAAAGCTGGTTCTTGTTCCATTGGAACCGAAGACTTATTCCTTGTTGTATATGCAGATGTGGTGTTCAAAGGTGGTTCTGGTTCTAGTAAGGTTCTTTGGAGTCAAAAGCAGGCTTTATATTCTTTTCAAAATGACAATATCCGTTTGGAAAGGTCTGCAGATGGAAAACACAAGGCCATAATGATGGTTGTGTTTTGAGGGTTTTTTAGTACCTCCATAAAGCCAGGGAGAAAAAACCCAAACCACACTGCTGCATTCTCATCCAACTATCTTTATCTTCCTCCGGAGCCAAACAAGCATTGAAAGTTGGATGGCAGATAAAAATAAATGTGGGTAAACAAACAAAGCAGGAAGACATCAACAATGGAAAAATTTCCTTCAAGCCAACAGATACTGGGTGTTATTACAGAGCTTCACTCCTTGCCTCCATATTTACACTTTGTGGTTGGTATACATCACTGTCATCTGTCCTGTAATACATGGTCACACAAAAACGTTTCTCTATCCTTGTAGGGACTCTTTATTGACTACCATTAATTTCTAACCCATTTATACAATCAAACTGTGACCCTTACCCTAACCACTATGGGTCCATACCTAACAATAAGTTAAACTCTGTTCACACCTTAGTCCAAAAACCTAACATCTAACCCCAAAAGAGCCAGGCGTCGGCCCAGATGGTGGTATCCACGAGGAGCAGACCTCAACACAAGCGCGAAATACAAACACACACATGATTCCTGACAGCTTTTGCTCCTACTTCTATATTTGTGGCTTCCTGCAACATAAACAGTGTTTACCATGCTCAGATATACACACAGATTCTTGAGACAGGCTTTGTCAACAACTACTTCAGGACCTGTCTCAGTTTACAGCATACCACAGCTCTCAAACAAAACATATCTGTGGTCAAAGTCTTCATTCTCTCTTTCTGATGTTTTTTTCTCTGATGGTTGACTATCATGATGAGGCCTAAGGGGGGGGGACCTCAAAGAAAAATAAGATGAGAAGAAAACCTAATTCTTCACACAGAAAAGAGAAAAAACAACTTTTACATACAGATGATGATGTTTATCAGGTGCTATCTTTAACCAAAATCTGTGTGACTCATGTCCTGCTGTACAGTGGGAGTGGAGATAGCAGACAGATCTTTAAAAAAAGAGATTAGAGCTGTTAAAAAGAAAGCCCAGATTAAGAACCCTTGCAAAACTAATCGCACCCTTCTTTTTTTGTGTGTTTACAGTGTTGTAAAGAATTTATTGTGAATAATACCAGGATACAGCCTGGTATGCATTAGAATTCTGGCCCACTGAGTCAATACATTGAAAAACCATCTTTTGCTGTATCAACAGCTCCTTGAAGAAATCAGTTAATTCCAAGCTAGTCAAACTGATGACGGATTTGCATTTGTTATTTAAGAAGGAAGGAAGGAAGGAAGGAAGGAAGGAAGGAAGGAAGGAAGGAAGGAAGGAAGGAAGGAAGGAAGGAAGGAATTTTTTTGTTTAAAACAATATATAAAATAGTGTGTCGGCTGTTGATGCTATTTCTGCTGTTATTGCACCAATTTCAAATGACATAAAGTAGCTTCTATCAACAGTATAACAGCTGCATTAAATGAATTTAGACCTTATGAGGTAACTTCTAATGATTATTGAACACACTGGATTTTTTGTAAAGATCTAAGGGGATTGATTGCAAGTCACACCATACTTTCGAGATTGTTACTGATGTAAAATATATAGGAAAAACTACAAATAATCTCACTCATTAAATATGAATGTGGAACAGCTTAAGGTCCATAAAACATTTTTTTAGCGGGTTCACACATAATCACACTCACAGTGAACTGGCCAAGTCCCAACTTGGCTGCATTCATTGTCATGCTTTTGGTTTTACCTCTCATCAACACTGAACTTGTTCTTTAACCTATTTGGCAACACACACAAGCAGTTTGGGGGTAAAACACACAATTCCCTATCTCAGCAATTACCAGAGCTGTCGGTAATAAAGTGGCCTCTCCTTTGGTCAAGAGAGACAGTCATGGTCGCTGTAAAGCTGAACAACATCATACATTTGCTTCTTGTTATCCACAGTGACTCAGACTGACTTACAAATGTTTTGCTAAAATCCTGGTTCTGCAGAAGGGAAACCAGAGGTCTGGGCTCAAGGCCACAAAGATTACTCATTGCAGGCATAATTGTGAACCCTTCTTCCCCCAAAAAACAAGCTTCTAAAAATAATACGAATGGCCTCATACTATAATAACTGCTAGGATGGATTTAAATTACTTTTTGAATGCTTAAAAGTTAACATAAATGCTAGGACCAATATGTTTTTCATAGCAGTGAGGAACATGTTGTAATGGCAGTTTGACCAATTGGTTTCATTTTGACAGGAAGTCTGCAGCATAACTGGGATACTGGGGTCAGCAGCATGCGTGTTGGGAAAACAGTCTGTAACCTTTACTCCATGGTTCCTGCTCCTCATCGCCTATGTTGCTACATTTTATCAATATGCTTTGGATCTGAAAGATTATCTGGATTGAAGAGGGTTTGAGTTTAGGATCTGTTAGAACATTTAATCAGAGATAGGCAATGAAAAGAGGATGCCTGTATTTCTCTAGTTTCCTTTACAGAAAGAAAAAACCCAACACAGTGAGCCTGGGGAATTCAACCGTAACCACAACTGTCCTGATGAAAGGGTTTTATGTTAGGGAAACATGAGGCGGTCGTGTTGCTCTGCCCACCCCTCTGTCCTCCCCCACTTCTACTGTATCTGGACTTGATTGCACATCCTTTTCTTGTAAAGAGATGAACAAGCAGCAGAACCCACAGGCAGCATGTATTCTGTCATATTCAGAGGATAGGAGGACAGACAAGAAGGGGGGATTGGAAGGAATCCTGAGGGAAGGGAAGGACTGTAACCACCGAGACAAATAGCTCTGCAGTGCCAAGAATCAACATCTGTGGGATGGCTCATTGCTCAAGCTTCTTTCCAATGGGAACTATGAACTTCTAAGCTTTTAAATTCAACTCTGAAGCAAAAACGTAAATCTGCAGTCCCACTGCATTCATTGGTTTATGATTGGAGATAAAAGAAACCATGTGAAAGGCATTAAGGAGCCCAGGCTGCAAGCAGAAGTTAGGACATTTAATTATTAATAGAATATGATGGAGTTCTTTTCTGCTACTTTGTGTGTGGTTGTTTTCCTTATGTCAGTTTTTGCTCTCATTTACTGTAACTCATTTAGAGAAATGCAAAGAAATTAGCAAAAATGGAATCGAATAAAAATATTTTTTAGACCAATTGTGATCCATACTTAAGGCTTCAGTGATTACAAAACTCTTCGATGTGAAGGCTTCACTAAGTTGAAGGTTATTTTCAGTCCCTTTAGATGATTTGGGTGCAGATATGAAAAAAAGCACCTGCACATATCTTATGTACTGCTCCATAATTAAAGGCTTGATAGAATAGTTCATATGAACCTTGGCGAACCTAAAGCAGACTCAGGGGTCAAACCTGATCTTGGGGACTGATCCTATCAATTCAATTCGATTCATTTTATTTATTTACTGCCTATTCACAACATGTATGCAAGGCACTTTAATCCCCTTTCCCACTGACTGAAAAACACATTTAAACCCGGAAAAAAAATCAGCTTTTAGTGGCAGTGGGAACACCTCACTGACGTGGGTCTACCTGTGTCAGATGACTTAGCAAGCGACCTGCGTTAAAATCACCTCTGCTCTGATCCCCATGCTGTGGGAACACCAGAGCTAATCCGCTAATTTAATTGATACCATTGACGGCAATGTACGGACACAATGTATCAACACACCGAACCATGTGATCTAACAAGCCCAAACTGCCCAGTTTCCATTCAATAAACATGGGGAGGTACTGGTAAGAGGGATTTCGGACCAGTAAAAATGGAAGAAATAATAACGCACAGATACTATACCCTGGTTTCCTTACATGTAGCTCTACCTTCCAGATTTCTGTCTTACTGGTGGGATCATCAACGCTAACTGTGCGTTATGGTGTCACCAGACACAGCAGCGGGGGGACAGAGGCCACGCAGCTTGCCAGCAAGGGGTTAGACCCAGCTTTTTTTTACAGGGAGAAGGGAGTCAAATGCTGATTGTAAGCAGGTGTTTAAAAAAACACAACTGAAAAAATAGCGCATGTTTTTAAAACATGAGTCGACCCACCAACAATCGGCATTTGGCTCCCTTCCCATTGGGAAAAAAAGCATGGTCTAACCCCTAGCTTGTAAACTGGGTGTCTGGTGACACCATCACACAGGGTTAGCATCGATGATGTCAATAGTAAGACAGAAATCAGGAAAGTAAACAATGGAGAGCAACATGTAAGGAAGCCAGGGCATAGTCAGTGTGCTTTGTTGTTTTCCCCTTTTATGTGTCTGCATCCATCTTACCAATGCTGCCGTAGGTTTATCGATTGTAAACTGAGATGCTTGTTAGATTTTTGGCCGATGGGAAAGACATACAATAAAATACAATGCTACACCAACATCCTCTTTCTACAAAACATTAAACTTAGAACAACGCAGTTTAACAACTGCTGTTCTTATGAAAGCAGACAATACCAATACCATTTTGAGAGCCAAAAATGTATTTAACTATTGTCACCCATTTCAGGTAAAAAGTTCTACTGGATTCACTTTGTATTAGTCTTTTTTTTGCTTCACAAAGGTAGGCAGCAGCTTGACAAAGCCATGGTGGCAATTATTTTACATCCAACTAGTATGCAGTTCTTCATATATACACACACACATCAATTTCAAACAGATGGTATTGGTATGGTATCGGCCTGTACTGCAAAGGCAGCTATCGGGTATCGGGGCTAAAAAATGGCATCGGCGCCACATGTTGAATGCTATCTCTCACAATCGGTGAAGCTTCTCAGCACAATTGAAGCGTACTGTATTAGCTTACCCTTATTTGAAAGAAACATAGAGTTAGAAAGATTGTGGAGATGGATTTAAAATGATTTGACCCTGCAGAAAGTTGAGAACCTCTTTGCACTATGTTCATTAGAATCTTCTGACAAGCTAAGCAATAAAGCATAGCCTACTACTTTGCCATTATATCACCAACAATTGACTATGGAATACTTGATACAGAGGAAATTTAACATCTTGACCAGAGGTCTTAAATTCTGGTGCAGGTTGAAGACCCTGGTAGAAAAAAAATCTGGTCTAAACTTACTGCACTGGCTGCAACTTCTCTATTACCTGACTGAAATTCACTGAGCTACAGAGAGCGGCCAATGTTTTCATTAGTTGTCGGTACAGGACTGATCTATTTAATATCAGGAAAAAGCACAAAAAAAATCAAAAAAACTCCAAGGGAATAAAATGTTAAAGGAGTAACAGTGTCAAGAGCTAGGTGAGTATGCAGCAAATAAAAATGGTCCCATGGCTGGGAACACTTTGAATTCAAAGATTTCAAATCAAATCAAAACCATAGGATTTATTACTTGAAGGTGTCAGAAGCCCCGAGCCACACAAATAAGGAGTGGAGCCTGAAATTTAAGCTTCTGACAAACTATTAACAATTAACAATATTAACAACAGGACTTCTTTGCTGAATTTTTCACATTGAGCATCAGAATCGGAGCAATATTGTTTGGGCTGAACTACTTTGTTTTAGCTTTTATTAGATCTAGCACTCTATTCATTGTAAATGAATACATTAAGAAGCTTAATAAACAGCATTTTGTGGTCTATCTTCAGTTTAGTGCTTAAAGATTTATGAAATATTGTCATTGGCCGGGGCCGCCTTTTACAGCTGCTTTTTGTGTCTCTGCTTCCGTCTCCTTGAACCCCAGT
>NW_015150675.1:833470-835604 GCF_000732505.1 Cyprinodon variegatus | reverse complement strand
CAGGGTATTACATGTAATTGATTCCGCTGATCTGCGCTGCCAAACAGATGTAACTATTTTAATCACTGGTGATCTGACTCAGACTTTAACTTCAGTAGATAATGAAAAGGTTTTTTTTGTTTTTTTTTCCTGAGCAGCGGAAATGCCGCTTCTTTCTTAATTGGACAGGCCAGTCAAGTTGTCATGGGCTGCATTTCACTTATTTTAATCCTTCCTCTTCCCACTGTTCCTCCCTGGGTCCTTCCCCCATCCTCCTCTGCCACTGGGGCCTCAGTCGCTCTTCCTACCATCCCCTGTCTGCTCCCTGTGGAATAAATTTTCCACTTGGGATCAAAGATACAGGGGAAACTATTCACTTAGAAAAAAACAGTTTACAGCATTTTGTTGTTCTCTGTGAGAGAGCCTGAGTGTTTTGTTAGAACAGAGATGGCTCAGCTGGAAGCAGCTGGCATTATGGGCAAAGATTAGGATACAGAAAATAAAAAAGTAATTTGTATACACAGAGTGTATAGAAAAACAGCATTTATTTTGGTACAGCTTTCCAGAAAGCAAATGAACACTTCCATTCCATTAAGTCCAGCAGTGATCAAATGTAAATTGTGCAGGAGAAAAAAAAGAAAGAAAGGAAACTAGTGCAAAAAATGCATTCATATGGAAGTTCAGAGCAGTAATATGTATGGTGCAAATATGCAGTATTTTTCGTTTGGTGTTAGCAGTGTGAGTCTGTGACATGATTTAGAGTTCAGCAATGTGATAGCAGTGGGCAAGAAACTGTTGCAGAATCTGCTGGACCTAAGAATAAAAACCTTAAAAGAAAAGTTGTAAACTGTTAACATGGTATCACATACTGTAGCATCATCAGCATGTATGATGGAGCAGATGTACAGACAGGATGCTGACCAGTGTAGTAATGAGACCATTTATCATCAAGCTTACAGCAACACCCGCTAGAAGACGGCATTATTAGAAGTCTGGGCAGAGACACATTATATCAAAGACCACAGGTGATGTAAATATGCGCACAGTTGAGGGTTGAGATAATTTGAAAACCAAATTAACACTGAATTCCTAAACTTTGGAATGCAGTGGCATCCTTTCTCCATCATGCCCATATTGCCAAATCCTGCAAGGTTAGGTAACAGCCAAGACAGACATGGCAGCCATGCTTCCGCACCCTGCCTTATCTGACCTCTCCCTTCCTGGGTAGCAGCGATGGATATCACTGTTTAACTCCCAGAACACAAACTCACATTAGGCCATTCCTAGGCAACATCCAAGTCTTCCTCTCTGAAGCCAGATCTCAATATTGAGTTTACCTTTAACTTACATTGTCATAGTGTTCACAGCCATCTGGTCATGTCCCAATCATAAACTTGTTATTTTGTGTGACAGACTAAAGCAAAGTAGAGTATACTTTTTTCTTACCACTTTTCAAAAAATATCATATTTGTAAAGCACATGAATAAGTTAAACAAATCCTCGCTCCTGAACTGTGAATCTTTGCAGTCCCTCTAGAGTAACCAACGGCCATGTTGAGCTGATTAAAACGGTATGCCACACCTCTCATTGGGGTTTGCGGTTGTATTGTACAACAAAACTGAAAAGTTTAAGTTTGCTTCGATGGTGTGTTTTTTTTACATTAATGAATGCCATTTTTTGGTCAATAAATTTGATTGTAGAGTTCTGAGCTAAAGGCATTATAACCTGAATGAAGTCTTCTCTTTGTGTTAAGGATCTGTTTAAATTAAGTAACTAGAAAATAAAAAAAAATGTATATTATGTATATACATATACATTTTATGCAAAAACCTGCACAAAATATTCCTTAACCCTGCTTTTACTTTTAAACCTTTATGCTGTCTCGGAGCTTACTTTGATGCCGGACTTTGTCCTAAGGGCACTCCGCTACTCTGATATGATGGGATGTCTTTGCCACATGCCTTCGCTTTTGGCTCTTTCTACTTCGGCTGCTGCTCGCCAAGGCTCCAAGCTTATACTGCCATGGCTGGCATTCTTCCCTTCTGCATCCCTCTGTCTATTCATACCATCTCTCCATCAATGGCTCTTTCACAGGAGCAGTGGTGTGGGGTTCAAGACAGGCTCTGAGTTTTTCGGAGGAATGCAGCTGAGCTGC
>NW_015150675.1:802771-833020 GCF_000732505.1 Cyprinodon variegatus | reverse complement strand
CAGGGAGAAATGTAATTATAGGCAAGGTCTTTTTGAGTTATTTGTAAACAACTGCAGATCGCAATATATCAGTTCAAGCAATATTAAGTACAAAACCTCCTATGCTTTTGTGAAAGTTGCATATCTCCATAGAGACAAGCCAGAAGTCTTCTGAAACTAAGTGTTATCGCTGGTAAAGATTGGGCTATCTGGCCCAAAAATGAGAATGTTTAGATGAGACTAAGAAAGCCTTCAGAACTAAAAAACTCAGACCAAGTTACAAGCATGGTGGTGGAAGCATGATGACTGTTGTCTGTTCTACTTGTAATGAAACAGGTGCAGATAGGGAAGACTAATGATGCATTTACACAAATTTCCAGCATCAATAAGGAGTCCACACCTCATCTTTGACGACTGTGGACATTTAGGTCAGATGAGTGTCAAGAATGTGTTTTACTACTTTTGATGTGTTTTTGTGCGAATGCATCTGACATGAGTTGCTGGTCTCTTGTGTCCAATGGCAGATGCAATGGAGAGAGTGTATTTGCTTCATTTTCTGTTCTATTTCAGGAAAAGGTGATTTTAAGATGCTTTTAGGTGTGAAAGTTTACCTCAAAACTTAATCTTAGACAGTTTCTAAGAATTATGATCCTATTTTTAAATATTCCGTAGTTGTTCCTGGCAACAGATTCCTGCATACTGGTAGACTGTAGGACTGGGAATCCCCAGTGATAGCACTCTCAAGCCGACCAATCATTGGGGATCTTCCGCTGCTGTATGGGCGACTGAAAGTGGATATAAGTTTGGAGGCATGGGATGAACATTGTAAGTTACAGAATATGAAATACAGTATAAACTCTTGTTTTGCCACAGTCAAGGGAAAAAATATTTAGAGATATTTATCTTGTGCATTAAAAAATATATGCTGCAAGCAACTTGCAGCTGTAATCAAACTTTTTGCCTGCGAAGCTGTTTCTGCAGTTTGAGATAATCATGTCATGTCAGAACCTGATAACTAGCAAATTTTTTTTCCCTCATTATTAAAGCGTTTTTTTTTGGTTTTTTTTTCTGGCAATATCACACCTGTCATGACCTCTTTATTTTAGCATTGGTATCAATGACTTTGATCTCCTAATAAAGAATATCTAAGCATAGCTCCATCCATGCAACTTTGGTTCGCCCAAAGTAAATGCATTTAGTGTGGGTTTGGGAGTGCCATGCAAAGTAAAGAAAAAATGTTTAGGGTTACATATTGAGAGTGCTGATACTGTTGTATCACTTTTTTTCTTACATTTTACTTAATTTAAAACTATATGCAATAGAAAAAGTTTTATTTGTTTTATTTACTGATTGATATGTTATTGTTCTATGATGTTTGAATAAAAATAGAGTCAGTAATGTTATGTATGTGTTCCCTTTTGTCACTACTAGTACTGATACCAAAATATTGGTGTCCTGACAACTTTGGTCAAATATCCAGTTAAAGTATTATCAAGGCTAAATGGTTGTTATTTGCAATTTGCAAATTTGCAATTCGCAAAAAATGTGCCAGTGTATGTAGTTTTCATCCCATGCTGATTGGAAAAAGGAAACCGGGTTTTCTGAAACCGCTGGTAGAGGAAGCCCAAACGTGATATCCATACCTAATGTGACTGGATATCAATTTCTGACTGCAAACGAAAGCTTGAAATCCAAAATTCATGTGTGCAACATGACATTTATGTCTGTAGTCAGTAAACTAGTTGTGATGCTCCTTACCTTGCCCTCACACTTCCGGTGGGTGGCTGTTTTGCATCCTGGAAAAATGTGAAATTAGGCAAGAAAGAGAAGAAAACAGGATTTGTAATCAAGTTGAAACAGCAGTATCTTTTCTTCATCTTAGCATTTCAACTCTCTGAAGAAAAAGGTTGCAGTATTCACCAACTCTAATATCCTCTACATTATTGGTGCAAGTTGTTGGTCTTATTGAATTCACTGCCTCACATGAGTGAGGTCTCCTACCTCTGCACAATGAGCCCACATTGTCGATGTTCTGTCGACACACGCTGCATTGCCGCTTCTTCTTGAATGTCTTTTCCTTAAAGATGTGGGGTTCTCCCTTCCCAACCTGTTTAAAAACACACATACACACACTATTGCTGAGTGACTGAGCCCAGACACCTGATACTGGCTAGAGTGAAGCAACAGAGGGATACCTGCTCACAGAAACACTCAAAGAATTCTGTTCTGACCTTCATCTCAGATTGACTGAACAGATGTCTTATAACAGAACCAAAGCAAAAATACAACGCATGAGTGACTTTGAGGACTTTAATTATGGAATGAGCTCCAGGAGACCAGCTCTAACCTGTTTGTAGGACTGACCTGGTTACACTTTTCTCCATGTATGAAAGCATTGTATGTATAAAATAAAAGGAACATCAGTTCTCTGCTCAGTTTGCCTCTTCTCTTCTGGTTGTGTAATCATCTTCCAGTAATAATCCTCAGGGTTCCCACCCATGCTCTCATTTAATCCCATTCTGTGTGTGTTTTTATGTGTGACCATGTGCAAAAAAAGTGTATAAATAGATTGGTGAAGGTAAAAGGTTACTCTGATCTGACAGCTAAAAGACAGCCAGACAGTACAAAAGAAAGAGAAATGGACAAGAGTACTTTATCATGTTCACATGTGAGAAGCATGTGCGTCAGTGCAGACAACGGCGCGTGATGCACTCATTCCTGCTCAGCCCTTTGTGTGTTTATGAAGGATTGCGTACATAAATTGCTAAACTTAAGCATGATTCCTCAGTATACTTGAACAGCACCAACCAGGAGCTCATTTGATGGTATCTAAATGGGGAAAAGAACAGCAAAACAAACATAATTCAGGAATGACATGTTTTCCAAGTATGTAGGCAGAGCGTATCCTCTAGAAATTAGGGAGTATCTAAATGACAGTGTCAAATTTTGTGCTTTACAACCGCAAACTACACTGTATTTATGTTGCAGATTAACATGCAGCACAGTCACAAAGTGGAAAGGAATTAAAACATGACTTTTAAGACATTGTTACAAAAAAGTCTGATAAATGTAACTTTCATTTATATTAAAGCCCCATTTCGGCATTTCGAGAACCTTAGTTCTTAGTTTTTGGGTTGTTTCAACATATGTTGAAAGCACACTTGATATATATGACACATATTCAAAATTCTTTGAAAAAGTCTCAGTATCCAACCTTTCGTTCAAAATATTTCCACTGGTCTAAAATATTATATCATAACTGTAAATCTAACAAGACTTATTAGTGAAGTGGTGGAGCTACGGATATCCAAAGCTCAGGTGGAAGAATCTGTTGATACCATACAACTCCTGAAAAAGACTCTGGCTTCCTCAATGTGACTCAGAAAAACGGAACTGCCTCACAACCATACAGGAGGCGACGGCATCCTTCCTCCAGGGGAAACAACTCAGTCATAGAATCAGAAACCTTCGACCAGAAAAAGAGACAGAGTGGGTTCCTGGACTGTTGGTCTGCAGGAAATCCTGTGGTTTAGACAGGCATAACCTGTTTCCAGCTGGACTCTAGCTGGATCTCTTTTTCTTTTCTTCTACTACTGTTACTAAAGGGATACAAGTGTTACAAAAAGTCTAACAATCTCCTAAATCCTTTCCTAAATCTACATATCTGCCTTTGTAGAAGTTAGAATCGAAATCAAGGGAGGAACTGCTTATAAGTTGTGAACCACATAAAAAAACAGATCATCCATCCATCCATCCATCCATCCATCCATCCATCCATCCATCCATCCATCCATCCATCCATCCATCCATCCATCCATCCATCCATCAGATATGTTACAGTTAACTGTTGAACGCTGTGATAGATTCATTTGTCACCATTAAAAGGCTTTCCACTTGCTGCTTTTTGTTTTTTTTGTTTCCTTAGTAACAGTAAGCGGCTGGCTAGCACATGTGGTAAGTACCTAATACTAAGACGGGTAAGTCACCCGTCCTGCAAATAGGAAGCCTGGGTTCATATCCCAGCTGGGGGTAATGAGCTGCCAGTGTGGGTCCTTAGGCAAGACCCTTCACACTAATGCCTGCTTTGGGGCGTGGTTGCCTTGTTGTTAAGACATTGCACTTGGAATCCTGAGGTTCTAAGTTCAAGCCCCACTCCCACAGACTGACACTCCAGGTCCCTGAGCAAGACCCACACACTGTTCCCCGGGCGCCGCACAATGGTAGCCCACTGCTCCCCGACTGCTGCCCAAGGAGATAGGTTAAATGCAGAGAGTTCATTTCGTTACTCTGTACTTGTGACAGTGTAATGACTATAAAACGCTGGAAAAAGTAAGACTAGACTGTTTTGAAGCTTTTTCCAATCATCCTGGCTTTTCCAAAAGTGTTATGGAAATGAAGTGTGTTTTGTCAGCTGCCTGCCTAATATCACCTCACCTAACCTAGCTGTGCTCAGCAGCATCTGGCACACTTCTCGACAAGTGTACTTTGACCACAGCACCCTAGATGGTGGAAATGTACACAGTGGTTGGCCCAGGGGCCTGATCCCAATTACGCCATCTGAAATGGTCTGGTGATATGATCATTAAATTCAGAAAATAACAGTAAGCAAAGACAAGTGTTTTACAGACTTCAATAGAAAAACTAAAGACTTCGACTTTACCCAAAATGTCTTCTTGTTAGATTAATGTAAAGAGATGATTAATATAAACTGCAATCATTCAACTTGGCTGTACTGATTTATTTTGAAATGAATGGCTGTGTTTCAACATGAGTTACATCAATATATTAGGCCCAAATAAATTCATCCACATCTATTTGTTCTCTTTTCATCTTAAATCACTAACCCAAATAAGTTGTTCACTGATTATACTGTACAAATGTTGTTCCAACTGAAAGTATAATATTAGTCACCATGAAGCAAGACTTACAAGACTCACAAACACGTTTTCATGCAATAGCAATACAATTCCCAAGGAGAGCAGTGATGTTTTCCAATTTAAAGCCTGAACGGCCATGACTGATCTGTAATAAAACAAATTAATACCTTTCTGATTTGTGGACACACCATTCATTGGCATAACAGCAACAAATGCAATCTTTGATGTGGATACTGGAAGCAAGCATTTCATGTTATCAAATTGGTATTATTGGGGTGCTTAAAATGAAGTTATAGAAAGCACAGCAGTCTAAAAAAAACGAAGAAAGAGTGAAAGAGTAAGAGTTGATAAGAGAAAGTTTGAATCCTCCTGCTTTAACTTTTTGAGCTTTTGGCCTCTTTATGTCTTGGAACTTGCCGGATTAGGACTCCATATTTAACCTATACCCGTTTTTATTTGAAAATCTAGATTTAGGATATGGATTTCTTTCTTCTAAAGAATACAGGCAGAGATCGATGTGTATGAAATGCTGCCAACTCGTAACTATATGTTACAGGTGGTATGGTGGGCGTGGTCCAAGCAGTATAAAAGCGGAAGCTGCAAACATTTCTTAAAATTCTTCTGGGTTCCACACATTGTAGATTCGTCAAGAACGTGGGTGAGTGTTTTTAGAGTGTGGGTTATATTAAATTTTTATTATGATGAATGTAAATTTTAAATGTTATATTGGATCTGATCGTCTGCAGTGTTCAGTGGTGATCGTGTGCAGTGTTTTTTTCACCTGATTGAAGCCTTATAAGTGTGCGACTTTCTGGTTCTGCGGGTTTGTCCGCCATCCACCAATGTCAGAGTGTAAATATTATATTGTCTACCCTAGGCTATCTGTTTCGTAGAAAGAGAGGGAAAGGATTTTTTTTTTGTTTGTTTAATAAAGAACGTATATTTTTAGGACTGAGTTTGTTTCATCCTTACGCGGGTGGTTACATATACAGATCTACTTTCTAAAACAACTTAAGATGTGGACTTTATAAAAATCTTTTTTTTTCATATTTTTACTAAATATCGAAAAGCCGAAAGAAATACATAATTTAAATTTATTTCTAATGCGACATTAAAACCAGCAGAATGTGGTATGGTAGATCAAAACTAAAACGAAAAAAATAAAATTTCAGAAAAATAATCCTGACTGCTGCATAAAAGCAGTGGTTCTCAACCTTCTAACCAGCAAAATGAGTGAGTCATCTTCCATCAGCGATCACTGGTTAAATCATGCATGGAGCAGATGACCAATTAGTTAAGCTTCTCTTCAGATAAACATGACTACATTGAAAAGGGATTATCAATTTCCAGGGTGTGTTCAATCAGATGCTTCTATACTTTTGTAATCATTATGTGAAGTGTCCACAAACGCAGGCATTAGTATCCTCATGCGGCTGTGGCGAGTTTAAAAAAGCAAGTTAGTACTGTCAGCTGAGCCGCAGATGTGGGCTGAGACATAAACACACAGAGGAGAGGCTGGCAGCATTCTTCCTGCTTCAGACACAATCAGGATCACTATATAATCCAACCACATGCAATCATGGTCAGACAGTGATACATGATTTAGCCACTGAGCTCTCTATAAGGTGCTGTAAAGTTGTTCCATGCTGGTTCATGCAGGGTGATTGCAGGGTGAAGCCATTTTTTTTTATGCAACTTAGTGCGGTTAAGTTTTCCCTCGTAGAACCTTCATTTCTAACTCTGCTACATACCAATCGGAATATGTTTTTTTTTTTAAGTTAAGTAACCTATAGAGACCTGGCTGTAAAAAAAAAAATAAAATAAAAAAACTCCATGCACAAGTGATGGTAAATGGAGTTATTCAGGTTCATTTCAGTTTCAATTAAATCCCTTTTCAACCCCATATGAAATCTTTCCTGGGCAATAAATAGTGGGAAACTCATTAAGTGCTTTGGACCACTGCTATACTGAGATAATACTGGCTTATTATGATTGCTTAAGAGCTGTAATTAGAGGTGGCAAAATTACAACATTGCATCATTTCTATATAGACTAAACGCAATCTTGGATTCCTAGAAACATACAGTAAACATACAGACCCTGGCAAATTAGCTCCGATAAAGTTCACATCTTTAAATGGTTGTTAAAAATGCACAAATTAGAAACAATAAATGCTAGAGAGCAGAAGACAAGAAGAAAAATGTTAATATTTGCTGTTCTGCGACTTAAATCCAATGCCTCATGATGCAAAATGTCATCTGGTTCCTAGCCTCTTAAAGGGATAAAACCTGAGGTTCTGAGTTCCAGCCCCACTCCCAGAGACTGCCACTGTGGGTCTCTAAGCAAGACCCTTAACCCCACACTGCTCCCCGTGGATGCCGCACAATGGCAGCCCACTGCTGCCTTGGGGAAACTTCATTTTGTTGCTCTGTACTTGCGACAGTGTAATGACAATAAAAAGCAGGTGGAAAAAATTTACTTTCAGATTGGAAACACAAAATCTAGACTTGTAAAAGTTAGGCTATTATTAGTTTTTTCAAACATAATTTTTGGAATTCTAAAAATGTACTCTAAATCAAAATAAACAAGAGCATTGTTAAATGCATTGATGGAGAGTAGTTTATATCTAATAATTAGTGTTAAACCGATACCTATACCAGTATCAGGCGGGGCCCTGATGCAGCACTAAAATAGTGGTATCTGTCTTGGCGAGTACCAAAAAATACCATTTTGAGATCCAAACGTTTATTCAATCATTGTGACCCATTCCAGGTAGGCAATAAAAAGTTTTACTGGATTTCCTTTGTATTTTTCTTTTTCCTACTTCACAAAGGTAGCAGCAGCTTGACAATGCCATGATGGAAATTAGTTTACATCCAAGTAATATTCAGTTCCTAATATATATACACACACACATCAATTTCAAACAGATGGTATCGGTATGGTATCGGTATCGGCCAATACTATCGGGAGTCAGTATCGGGGCCAAAAAATGGCATTGGCGCAACACTACTCATAATACAACTACAAATATAGAGATGCACAATTTAATGTGTTTTGTTTATACAGTTTAATTCACAAAACACATCGTCTCAATTTTACAAAGACAGTACAGTCAGATTAGTTAAGTATGTTTTAAGTTTCTGTCAAGGAAAATTAGGTGATTGCATCAGGTCATTCAGTTGCAAGACCTGCTCCTCCTGAAAGACTATAGACTATACACACATATGTTTAATGTGCAAGATAATTATCACTATGTTTAGATTTTGAAGAAATAAGAAAATATCAACTTTATTTATATTTTTTCAACAGTAAATTGTTTTGAGCACTGATTTGATTTTAGTTTTAAAAGAAGAAAATCCTGCAAAGGACTTTCTGTTTTATAAACCTGTTGAGTTAACTAACATTCAG
Organism: Cyprinodon variegatus; assembly: GCF_000732505.1. Classification (NCBI taxonomy): domain Eukaryota; kingdom Metazoa; phylum Chordata; class Actinopteri; order Cyprinodontiformes; family Cyprinodontidae; genus Cyprinodon; species Cyprinodon variegatus. The sequence continues at coordinate 824,753 of NW_015150675.1, read as the reverse complement.
TTCTCTGTCAGTCATATCTGAGGCTGAGCTATAGAGTGATAGGCTCAAACCTCACTGAACAGCAGATCTTTGTGAATATATTCTATCTAACTTATTTAGTTCTGTAAGACTTCTATGTGACTTAAGCTGAGTTTATAATATATTTTCCTGGAAGCTCCCCATATCAACTTGTGCATCCTGCAGGGGAAATCAGAATGGAAGATGTTTACAGCTTTGTGGGGCATTACAGAAGGAAAACACAAGGAAAAAATACTCTCACAGCTACAACATGTGGACATTCAAGCTGATTGCTAAAAAATTTTTTCCCTTTTTTAGATTGATTCTGCAGCCTAATAATAAACCATAGTAAGACAACAAAGGACATGCAGTTCTAAAGTAGCATAAACTATTTTACCTTCAAGCATCCTGCTCTACTGAAACTGGGTCCTGGTGGATCAGAGACATCCGGAAAAAAACTCCAGCGGCACACATCATGTGATCACTCATCGTCTGCCGGCCGGGGCCTTCACACATTTCCACAGATGTGACACAGTTTGTAAACAATTACCTGAACCCTCATGGAGAAAAGCCTTTCTCTAACAAACCCATATATGTCCCCTTAGACAGACGGGGGAAACATCTGCTAAACACAACAAGCTCTTTTGGGGATATTTTTAGCCTTTCAGTAGAAAAAAAAACCCAACCACGATTTTGAAGTCAAAGAGTTGCTTTCTAATAAGGGTGGCGCCTCCTGACGCAGGCCCTCAGCCAGCTGTCACAGAACAGAAGCTGGGTTCAGAATACGATCAGTTGGACACAGACATGAAATTCACAAACAGGGAGATGAAATTTTAAAATCAAATACACAGAAAAAGTGAGTCATTCCAGATGCCACATATCTGGGAACTCTCTCAGCCCTTCTGCCAAAAATAGTTCTGATATTTGGACAGTCATGGACATTGTGTCAGAGCAATCCTGACCGCAAGGACAGGGTCCTGTGACCATGGTCACAGCAGCAAAAGACCATCTGCCATAGATTCAACGCCTGAGGCAGAAACCTTTTGTATCACTTATTGTGAGACAAAAAGATGATTAGTCCTAGTTTAAGCAAAGCCACTTTTCCTCACATGGCACAGAAAGAAGCAGGTGTTTCTAGTCTGCTCTGAAAGGGGGTGGCAGCTTAATACGTAGCAGCTAATTACCCAATCTTCTTTACAAGATACAAAAGATATTCATGCCATCCTTTTTTTTTCATACAACTTTGACACTTTTAACACATACTAAATTAAAACAAGCATGGCTTTCATGTTTAATGTTTAAAACGGGTTATTTTTCCATCTTTTCCTTTCACTGAGTGAACAGTAATCCACATGCATGTGCACCACAGCAGCCTTAAAGAAAGATATCTGTATCCATCCACTTGCAGAGTAGATTTTAATTTTGTTGTTTGTTCTTTAAGAATTGGATTGGAAATTAGAGGAGTGCCTTAAATCACGCTTTTTAAGGGAGCCATGACTTAAACCTGAACTTGAAGAGCTACTGTACAAACAGCATTTGTCAAACATGCTAATATTAGTTAGTACGACAGGTGTTATGTTTTACAAAGCGGAATGGCCAAAAAGCTTAATGGTATGTTCTAGAAAGCTGTTCCTATATTTAATAGTTGTTTGAGCCATGCAGCTTACTTCGGCCGACCCAATGAGAAGCTGCCAAGCTTTAACTTATAGCCCCTGGCTGCTAGTCCTTTTGGGACTAACTGTATGTGCTCTCTTTAATCCTCTGACATGGGAAAAAGCTCGGAGCTCGTCTGCCTGACTGCGTATTTCCTGGACTGGTCCACCTGTTGAGCTAGTTAAGCGTTATCTGCTTGTTTTTGTATGTCTGCTTCTGTCTCCATTTTGTTTGCTTGCAGCAGTTATTGTTTGCATTTGTTTTGCGTATTTTAGTTTCTGGCTTCTTTTTTTTTGTTGCAGGTTTTGTGTTTTGCTTTTTTTTTTTGTGTTTACATCACACATTTGTTTGGAGCTCGTTCTTTGTTTGCTGCGCCTTTGCACTTTTCGGCTACTGTACTTTAAGGTAACATTCCACCTCTCAGTGGTGATGATGTAGGAGTGTCTGTTTTTATCCAGCAGTCTTAACATGCCTTAGACATTCTAAATTAGGGGTGAAAGACAACTTTTTAACATTTCCAATACAATGCTGATATTGCAGCTTTGAGTATTGACCAATACTGATATTCAATTCAGTTTAGTTTAGAAGCAATTCCTAACATGTCATCTAAAGGCTTTTTACAGAGACTATTCAACCAGATCTTCCAGTCACATTGGTTACTTACTGTAGGTACGTTTTCTATCGAACAAGCTGATTGAATTGACTTATTAGATCCACAACAATCTCTTATTGACTCAACACCATATCAGCACAATTACATATTTACTTATTTTGTACATAGGGATAATAGAAAAGATTTGATCTTTGACAATACTCAAAGAGCAATCATCAATGACAAACAACTGATCCATGTGCAATTAACCACTAACAGAATAAGAGTTTTCATATCAGCATGCCAATACCTGAGATTTTGGATGCAGGCCAATATAATTCAATGTCAGTTTTTGGGCTGATATTGGACCAATAACTGACATCAATATTGGAACTGGACATCCCTATTCTACATTAAACGTTGTAAAAGGTTAATAGGAAGCAGCTGAATTATGATCTTCAGGTCAGAGATTCTGAAAACTGAATTTGGCCAAAAATCTCGACGATTTTGTCTTATAGGGACAAAATAAAGAAATTAAATTTGTTTAAATTTCCATCAAAGGTGAGCAGACACACAAAGTTATCCATTCTCAACCAGCTGCTAATAAGGTATTTTTTTATGCACTACCACCCAACAGCTCCGTCACTGACATGTTTGTTGATTCTTGCAAACTTGAATTCCACCCTCCATTGAGAGTTTCCCGCCGGCATCTGGGTCCCTGCATCATTTGTTGGCATTACCTCCTGTGTGTGTGCTAATAAATGGGAGTCAGTCAGTGTGTGTGTTTGCATTTATCCAAAGGGTGGGACAGGCAGGGCAGGGAACAGAGACAGCCTGTTCCAGTGGTGAGGTCAGCATGTTGCCATGATCCAGTTCCGCTCCCCAGAAAGGCTCCTGGGCCAAGGACATTCAGATGATTTCTTATAGCAGCAACATTGCAATTTCATTCTGCTTGCATATATGCTGGCTGTTAAACAGGCTTAGGCTGTTGGGCTTAAAAGTATTTAAGCTGTGCTACGATGTGGCCTTAATAAGTGTTTGTAAGTAAGTGCCCTCCAGGTTAAGAATTAGAAAACGCTTTGGGGGGATTTTGTTCTCAGAATCATTTGCAAACCTTCTCTTAGCTCACATGTGATTTAAAGGGAATCCTCTTTATACACACTTTTTTTGAAGCAGAAGATCAGCATAAGTAGTTGCTACTGTTGCTCTGCAAGCAAAGTAACTACCGGTACATCAGACTCAAGGGAACTTCAACCAGCCTTGGTTTCAGGTTCCTGGCCTGGCAGTGACCAGAGGGTGTCCCAAGTAAACACAACCATTTTGTGTAATCAAACCTCTCAGTTACACCCAGTAATTGGAAATATAGACTACCAACTGTTTGCTGAACACAGGTCTTAGTATTGTAGGCTTGGTCACTGAGCATGGGACTGGCTCCCCATGAGGCTGACTGGAAGGTGTTGCACTTCTTTTAATTTCCTGCTCAGGTTTTCCCAGAAAGTGAGACTTTTTTTCCACCACAAAGCCACTTTCCGTTCTAAATAAAACTTCTGTTTATATTGGTTTATCTGCACATGTTCACACAGAAGAAAAATGACAGAACTGCTATCAGAATTGGAAAGGTATGACATGTAAGACAATGTTATCTAGTTGTTAACCCAAAACTGTTCTTCCTCTTATTGCAAGCAGGATGTAAGCCAAAATTCTTTGGCTGATATATATATATATATATATATATAAGGTAATCTGTTATTACTCATTATCTCACCTGTAGACAAAGACATCCCTATGGCTTTTTCATGGGAAATTCTATCTCTCTTTGGGCTGTCATTTCTGCCAATGTTTATTCCAAACCTGTATAATTTTGTCCTGTTATAGCGTGATCTGGAGGCAGAAGATCTTGTGATAAGAAAGCAGCAAAAAGTGAACTCATCATTCCTTTAGGCCATGATGTTTTCGTCAGTATGTCCCATTATTAAGGGAAGTAAGTTTGAGGCATGACTAGGAGGAACTGGTGTGAAAGTGAGCACTCTAAGCTTGAAACCCTGATAATATGTTTAACAATTTCAATATAAAGTTAGTAATAATAAATGTATAAAGTGACCCTGTGTTAATAGAAGAGATTGAGTCCTGACTCATGTTTCCAATTTCATAATATACTCAACAACTACCCCGGTTTGGAATGGATTTTAAGTTTACAGCTTCACCTACAGTAGCTACTATGATCTGAAGTAACCAAATTGGCTGGATGCACCAACAGTGATAACATGTCTCCCCAAAGGTGGCAACAGGCAAACCAACTGGTGAAAACTGATGCTGACAGAAGTGTTAAATGCATTTATCATTTTGCAGTTATTTATTTGCTAATATACTATGAAAACTAGACTCATAATACAAATAGTTTTAAAGGCTGCCTAAAAGACTTCAAGCTTATTTGAATAAAACAGTAAAGCACTGTTTAACAGTGGATTTCTCACACTGTGTGACATCACCTCTGCATCAAATAAAGATCATTTAAAAGGCTAAAAAGAAATAATTTCCAATGTTAATTACAGATAGCAAAAAAAACATTTTAACATAATACAAATTCGTATTGACAGTTAAAACTTTACACAATTCTTGTCTCAGTTTTTGGATTTTAACAAACAACTGTTCTTTATATGGAACAAACAACAGCCATATTGGATTATTCCTTTAAAAAGGACAAACAAACAAATACAATCTAATTTCCTACTCTGAAAAATAAAACCTGAAAACATTTTTTTCTTGTATAAGGTTCTCTTGATTCTTGGAAACCTTTGCACCCATACCAGTGCATGCATACATAGCATGTCATCATAAGTAGGCAGCACCCTCCAATTACTCCTGTAATTCAGGCCTACCCCTTAATGACTCTCTAATTACTGTGTGATTACATGTGTGATTACAAATGATTTGTTGAAATAACTACAAATGAAAAGATGTAACTTATCCAACTTCATCATAATAGTTATCTTTTGAAGAGAAACCTCCTTTCTATCCAAGTAGTACAGTTTGCAAAAGAAAATGCTAACCTGGATTAAAATAGAATACAAATTTGAAAAATTGAAGAATGAAAAGCTACACCCACACAGGGGCGGATTTAGAAAATTCGGGGCCCTAGGCAAAGACAGGCAGGGGGCCCTCTGAACTGAGAAGACAACACTTAAAAAAAGCCCCATTATACAGGTACAGAAATTTGAATAGAATAGACATACATTATTTGCTCTACCTTTTGTCCCTCTCTTCTTATCCTTTTTCTTGTTGTTTTCCTCTCTATGTTTTCTTTTGTCCCTTTTTCTTTTCATATTGGCAATGTACTCAGCTGACTTTTCATGCAGTCTCAAAAGGAATGAAAGATTTTTCCAGTCACTACTAAGCTGATTGCTTCTTCCTGTGTTTCAAAAAGGCGACAGCAAATGTAAATAACACAGTCCTTCTTTTCACTGTAGACAAGCTTATCTATTCTCCATTTTTTATTTGTATGAAATAATAGCTGCATGAATCATGTCAGCCAACAAGAGAAAGTAGAGCAGGAGGCGGGGTTTTGAATCTACTTGCTTTGGAGAGTAGAGTTCAGTACTTATATATGTTGTCGCCAAAGTCTGCAGTAACAGAAAAATGTCGCTAAAATTTGGCGCTAGGAAAGCCAGCCCCAAAAGTCACTGAATATAGTGACAAAAGAGATAAGTTGGCAATACCTGTTGTTTGTTTTCAAATGGTTTGCTGCTGTCTGTTTGGACCTTCTGCACAAGTGCAGCAAATGGACTAATCCAAGGTGGTGGACACTGAAGGGGGGGGGTGAGACACACTTAAAATTATTAGCGTTCTGATGGCATTTTAGCCAAAGGATTTTTTATCAAAAACATAAATAATGAGCACAAATAAGTAATAGCTGCATTAACCATACATGTAAAAGAAGTTTTATGGGGCCCCTAGGAACCTTGGGGCCTTAGGCAACTTCCTAGTTTTGCTTAATGGTAAATCCGCCCCTGCACCCACATTCTAAACTAATCCTAAAAGTATCTGCAGACTGTGAAATAAACTCTGACAAATGTATTCAAGTAAATATTGCATTTGAATGTGGTAGTGCGGGGAGATGATCTCAACACGTGACCTCTTGTTTATAGAGACTAATGTCAGCCTAATGAGGTGCGACACTTTAAGCAAGTTCCCAAAGAGAGGTGGCAACAAGTCAGCGGTCCTCCCATACAACCACAATCACAGACAGGAAAGAACAAGGTCATACTTCTTTCAGTTACTAAATTGGATAGGAAGTTTAACAAACAGCTCCAGTTCTAACACAAAAAGAGCCCCAACATTGATTATTTTGTAAAACGATTAAACAGTTTATTCCTGTGAGCCAACATACCAGAGCTCCCCATCCAACACCCTTCCTTCAGTCTGTCAACAACCAGATTTACAAGTCAGTTCAACTCTGCAAACTACCTGACCCTTCTGACCCCCTCCTATCTTACCTTGTTCATTTTCCCGCTGATCATTCCCCCTGTTTTCAGACGCAGCCACTCATTCCCAGTGAAGCCATCTATAACACGCGCTGCTACAGACTTTGTGAGGTAACTTGTTTTCTTTGCTCGGGTCCTCCCAGGGATCTGGGTCTGTGAGGTGGAGCTAAATCCATGTGTGGAGTACTATTACTGGGAGCTAAAAGCCTGATTGGTGTCCTCCTGGAGGGGAGCGTTAGGGTCCTAACTTCAGATTGGCTGATTTATCAAACACTTCAACCACAAGAGAAACTGCTAGACTTGATAAAAGCTTTAAGGCTTAAATCCCTGTTTTGTTTGTTAAGTGTTTTATAAACACAATTTAATAATGTTATTTCTGATACACATATATAACTTACAGTATTTGAAAGGAAACCCACTAAACTCAAAGCTTTGACTTTAAGTCACAGCCAGGAAATTCATGAAATAAATGATAAAAGAAGTAGCAAAATAATTTGCTAAAACGAAATAAAACAAACTGTAAACCTTAGACTGATGTTACTGCCATGAGTAAAGCTGGGCACCGTAGGTTTCAGTTGTTTTGTGTAATTTTTTTTTAATAGAAGCAGCTATTTGCAAAAGATGGAATCATTTCAGCTCTCCTGTTTTGACCTGGATATTTTTACAAAACATTTGGTTAAAATTCAAACCCCCAGTCTAACTATCAAAATATGATCCTTTGAACACAACCTGTTAAGATTACTAAGAATCTAAAAACTGCATGATCAACTTTAAAGGAAATCTTGAAACAGGTCAGTGGAGTAAAATACCAACACTGTAATAGTCTAAAGAGGCCTTGCACCTTTTATTAGAATAAGAGCCATCTGGACCTATCTGTGAACAATAACAAAATGATTTATATATTCTTATTAAAATCATTTAAAAAAAACTAAATGTGTTTATTTGGTAACAGAAAACTTTCTAAAGTAAGTTTTTTTTCTTTGCTAAAGGTGAAAAAATCAACTTTTTTATTTTTATTTTGAGACACTGAAAGAACTTTCACAACTTAAACTTTTAATCAAAAACAGGGAGCAAAGGTTTGTTAACAAGGTTTGTTTTCACAGGGATATAGGGAGGATGTTCCTTCCTTCCTTTTCTCCTTCCTTCCCATTCTTTTGTAATTGTACTGTATTTTTATATTAATAGGAAGATAGATCTAGATATATCAGTAGGAAAACAAAAAGAGATTATCATGTCAAAACATAGGCTTGGCTGAGAAACAATCTTTAGGAACTCCACATGCAAGAATTGTTGCTGCTAAAGAATGATTAACTGGGGATAAGAAGTGGGTGGAAAAGACCACTGTTGAACTGTTTCTTTGACATCCATCAATATCAATACGGCAGAAGGGCCTGTAGGAGAAATCCAAAAGATTGCAACATAGATTTCCCATCGATATGGTACTTTTTAAAACCTGGCTGAAACTTTACAGAAATTAGAGCTTTATTTAAAGAATAAAATGTTTGTATGTGCAGCAATTGTTCATTTTGTTTTAGCCATGGCACATATATATTTTTCTTGGTAATATACGGTAATTTCTGATTATCTTTGACAAATTTCTGGCTTAAATCAGAGTTATGATCGCATGCTGTGTGTCCTTGGCAATTTCAATTTAGTTCATTTGTACAGCGCCAATTAACCACACATGTCATCTCAAGGCACTTTACAATTCACCAGATCATATTGTCAAATTGATTCAAAGTTTTCTATCTAGGGAAAACCAGTTGATTCCATCGATTCAATGACTCGAATGCAATGAGGAGCATTGAGTCGCTACATGTTCAGCTTATGGCTTTCTCTTCAATATGTGTCATTTTATCTAATAATTAACAACATTATTATATTAATGGCACAGAAAAGTAATGAACCTTGAGAAATTCATATTTTACTGGACTACTGACCTCCCTGCAAAAGGCAGTGTTGCTTTCATGTAGGTTAGTAGCACATCCTAGTGGTGAAATCGAAAATTGTAAAAAAAAAAAAAAATAAAAAAATATATATATATATATATATATATATATATATATATATATAAATGTGTGTGTATTATTTACCTTTACCTTCAAGAACAATCTCTGTTTCCTAAACAACAGTTTAGAATCTTTAAATATTCTCAACTATATGAAAGGAGAATAGTGTTTTTGGATGGTCTTCCAATCATAAAAATCATTGTGTTTCTATATATTATTCCGAATAATTACAAAAATGGTAATGATATGGTTACCATAGCCCAATGCTCATGTATGCATGTACATGCATTCCTTTAAGGTTTCCCATCTAACTGTAAGCTCTTAATATTCTCACATCTGAGACTTGTGCCTGCTGCTGCAGTCTTTTAGTCACTTCCATATGTGTAACATACTGTTGTGAAGGCTGCTCTGCATGGTAGTGCCAAATGGGAGTTTGAGTTATGACATGTGTAGTAATCCCCCCCACCCCCCACCCCCATATAACTATGAAAAAAAAACATGTGCAGTAATGCAGTCCATTCCTCTTGCTCATGTACCAAGAATTTCCAGTTCCTGACTAGGAAAATAAAAGAGGTCTACAGTGCCTCAGTAAAGTCTTTATATATCTGTAAATATTATAGGTTGCAGAAACACAATTAAAGGGATACCACACATTGAGCATGGGACTACGTCAGACCAATCAAGAATAGCATGGACCCAACTAAAAGGCGGGGTTATTGACAGCATCCATCAGAGCAACCCATGATAATGCTAAAAGTGTCAACATCCAAAGCTCAGGTGGGACAATCTGTCAACAGGAACACTTTCAGCAGGGCACTGTACAAATCTGGCCTTCATGGTAGAGTGGCAAGAAGATACAACTGTGGTATCTATATTTACAATTTGAGGTTGGCTACAAGTAAGGAAGTAGACACATGAAACTTACTGAAGAAGGAGGTAGATTTGCTGCCCAAACTGGCCCTGTCCTAGCCCTTATTAAAAAACACTATGGGACAGACCCACTAACAGTTTGTGTTGAAAGAAGTCATTGTGATGACGCACAAAGTTGATTAATTTATCAGGTGCACATGATTTGTTTTTGTGAAATGAGCAGAAGATCAGGTGCAAGAATTTATCATGTTTGCCTTTACTAATAAGCAGAATATATGCAAACTACTGAGAAGAGGACCTGTAGATGCATTTATCTACTACCAGTAACATGATTTATCAAACCTGAAATATTGTTTCTGATTCCAAACTGAATATGTTTAGAAGTCAGGTGCAAAATATTATACAAAAAATTTCTCCAGTCAATATGGCTAAAAGGAGGCATAGGTGAATTGATAGATGATTGTTAAAGAAAATCTTCTAAGCTTGTGTAAACATATTTGGACTGTCATACATTTTAATAATAAAGATATATAATTTATCAACCAATTCTATTCAATGGGGGAACAAGCAAAACTGAATTTTCTTGCCCCTGGATGGATCATTCCAGCTCACACTCACAGTAGGTTTGTTTTATTTTTTTTTATCGGTACACTCAGCAGCCCAGGATAAAGTTAAGAGGTCAGGGCAGCTGGGTTGCTGTATCACCTTGTTCTTGATAATTTCTAATTTTAGTGAAATATATTAGATTAAGACCTGTCCATGGTGTACCTTGCCTCTCGCCCAAAGACAGCTGGACATAGGCACCAGCACCCCTCGCGACCCCATTTGGGATAAGTGTGATGGAAAATGGACGGATGGATGTATGTATTAGATTAAGTGAAAAAATATATTGCTGTAAATCTGTATTTTAAAAAAGAAAAAGGGTGCTACCATTGTGTCCTCTCCCGCTGATGATGGTAGCATCACGCTGTGGCAATGCTTTTCTTTTGCTGGGATGGGGGATCTGGTCACAGTGGATGAGAGGATGGGAAGAGATAAATATGGGGCTATTGTAAATAAGGGATTGCCTTCGAGTCAATGAGTCAATGCAATCAACTGGTTTTCCGTAGATAGAAAATTGAATCAATTTGACTTTATGATCTTGAATTGTAAAGTGCCTTGAGATGGCATGTGTTGGTAATTGGTGCCATATAAGTAAACTGAATAGAATTGAATTGTAAATGAAAATCCTTTAGGATTGGTTGAAAGGTTCATGTAATGCAATGGTGGTGCAGACACCCCAAAATCCTGCAGCAGAAAATGGTTCCACAAGTATCACAATGTGGTAAATGAGACATATTCACAGGAAACCTCTCATCATATGTAAAAAAAACAAACATATGCTAACTTCATAAAACTAACAGTAACGTAAAAAGAGATGCTGCTGAGGAAATTTCGATAAATCCCAGAAAAATGAAAATTAAGTAGTTTCTTTTATCTTTATACTTCTGTTGGGGAAAAAAGCTAAAGAAAATATAATTTAAAGCTCACTAAAAGACATTTAAAAGTCTGCATTTATTGGGAAAAATGTGTAAAAAGGTAAGTTGGTAAAACAAGAAGAAATCACATAAAAAGAGGGGTGGATGTGAAACAAAGCAGTGAGGCTGAAAAAGGTAGACTAACAAAATACGAGGGATCAAGAGAGACAGGAAGCTGGTGTTTGGTCTGGAATGAGGGGTTAACTTGTGGGTAAAGTGGGGGAGGGTCCTTTTAGAAGAAAGGTGCAGAAGGGGAAATATTGTTGTTGTAACTGTGGATGAAATTGGGGTTTAGAGAACTATATTTTACGGTTTAAAACTCTTTTGTTTAACAACAAGAATGATTCATGAATCTAAATTTCACTGCTCAGCGAATGTTCCCACCTGACACCATAGTGCAAGGTGTTTTTTGTTGCCTGAGATATTATAGGGAACTCCAGGTGGGTTTTTGCTCTGTCTATGAGACAGAATTTACTATCCTGAGGAAAAAGAAGGTCTTGGACCACTCTTGGAGGAAAATGGGAAAGAGGAGGACAGAGTGGGAACCCCTGGCCAAGAGGAAATGAGGCTGGAAAAGAAGGGTTGGGGGTTTGGGGGGCTGCTTTGCAGCTCAACAACAGCTTATGCAAGACATCAGTAAGCCAAAACCTGATCAGGTACAGCTGTTCATGGCACAAAACACTGAGAAAGAAGTGGGAAGAGCAGATGAGACAGAGCAAGGGTAGAAATAAGCACATGTAGGATAAAATCCTCCCTCTGAACGTTTTCAGACCTCAGCTATGTATTAAGCTGAACATTTTTCACATGGGAGAGAAGAAAATATTTTGGTGCATAGCTTGCAGAGAGAGGGTGTTTCTTTTTTAGGGCGGTACTGGGATTTGTTGTAGAAGTACTGAGGGAGGAAATGGTTTGTGTCTTTCCCCCTTTCCCTCGTCAGCTTTAGTGCGTGTAACCACTACACAAAAACAAGCAGCATTCCTCAAATCCAGCTTAACGTTTTGGACAAATCTTTTTTTGCAAGCCACAGGAATTCAGCCTACAACAGTCTTCCAAAAGGCCTATGTTTTATTGGGGGAATTTGCCTCTTTTTTATTTTTAGCATCAAGGAGTGTCAGGGTCACATCATTGTCATTCTATTAAATTATTTTCTGGCCAAAGAGGATGGGGTATGTGTCTATGTTTAAGACTAACCGATCACTGTTCCTTCCTGTGATGGGTGTGTGCTCATTGTGAATGCTTGTGGCTAAAGCTGTTTATATTGGTCATCTAAACTTAATCTAAAAAAGAAATTACAGGGAAGAAAGAAAAATACATAAAAACTGCTGTAACAAACCCAGGTCTCTATATAACATAGAAGTTAACAGCATGTGTAAGTAAAGAGAAGCTGAAAGCAGTTTTTGTCCACAGCATTAACATGTCAGACTGTTAGTCAGACTACAAAAAGAATGAACAGAACCTTAATATGTAAATATCTACAAATATCAGAGAATCAAATGTAAGCATGGTTTTCACAGCACTTAGGTATATTCAAAACACCTTTCTGACAAAAATACAAACTTTTGTGGTTGTTCCATTAAAATCCAATATGCATATATAAAGTGGTTAAAGCTGATCCCTGGAAATACATAAGACACCTGGTCCACTAAAGTGCAGTTTAAGGAACAGCAAAGATACTACACAGAACTCTCAAGCTCCCAGGCCTCTGATAGAGGACCTGAGCTTGGAGAAAAAAGGGGAAAGGTGGTGGGGAGGAAGAGTTTGTTTGTGACATAGAACTGGGAAGTTATACAGGCTAAGATAATGGTTATATAGATATATACATACATTTATAGAGACATGCACTGATTTGATACATGGATTGGATATTGGCTCTGTGATTTGATATTGGATATCAATCCAATCCAGTGCATTTTACGTGGAACTGTTGTTTCTTTCCTTTTGCTTTGTTAACAAATAATATAGAACATTAAGTTGTTATCTTTTTTTTTTTTTAACCAAAGTTTATGTCAAAGTTAAAGCCTTCACTCAAATGGTAAGATATATGTTTGATTCATTCAAAGCCGAATCAGAGCGCCTGGTTATCAGTTATAGCCCAATATTGTCAACCCAGGTATTGGTATTCAATTGGATCGGGGAAAAAATGGATTGGTGCATCTCTAATATGTATCATATTATAAAGTATATACATATTTCTTATGATATAATACATGTCCTGTATGTTTATATAATGATATAATACATATCCTATCCAGGGGTGAGGCTCAGAAACTAGTCCATGTAGGCATAAAGGTTGAACTATTGTAATTCTTTATCAGGAAGAATTAAGGTTTATCAGGCAGTCCTCAAACTGTAGTTAAAAGCCTTCAGTTAATCTAAAATGCTGCAGCCAGAGTTCTAATGAAAATAAAAAAGAGAGATCATATCTCTCCCATCCTAGCTTCTTTTCATTGGCTTCTTGTTAAATCCAGAATAGAATTTAAAATCCTCCTTCTCACATTTAAAACCTTAAATGGCCAAGCTTCATCTTATATCAGAAATATGATTGTTCCCTATGTTCCTAACAGTGCACTTTGCTCTCAATCTGCAGGTTTACTAGTGGTTCATGGAATTTCTAAAAGATAATTTGGGGGACAGATCATTTAGCTATCAGGCTCCTCTCCTATGGAACCAACTACCAGTTTTAGATAAAATAAATTTCAATCAGTTTAACTGTATGTTATGGTTGAATTGTCACTGTAAAGTGCCTAGAGATGACATGTGTTATGATTTTCAATAATACTTTTACCAAATATATAGATCAGCATAAAGCCTGTAAATATATTTAGACTGTGGGGAATATTAGCTTTACTTGGTGGGGCCAAGAAAACTTCACAATACCTCAAACTAAGCAGTCTTTTAAGAGACAGTTAAGAGGAAATACTCCCTTTTAACAGGAAGAAACCTCCAGCAGAATCAGGCTCAGTGTGAGTGGGCATCTGCATCTATCATATTGCTTCACTTATTTTGTTTTTTAAGTGATATAGGTTCTCACCTGTATGGGCTGCCTTAAGCCTTTCTATAGCTTCTTCTTTATGTGACTATATTTTTAATGCTCTGGCAACAGCTAGAATTCCCTGTGTTTAAATCCTGATCTAGGGGTTATTTGCTTGATGTTTGAATTTCTCTCAGTACATGCATTGTCTCTGGGTACTTTTTTGGGTGTGGGTTCTCCCACACCCAAAAAAAGGACTGTTTAGTCACTCTAAATTGGCCTATAAGAGCATGTGTACGTAGTTGTGTAGGAAAGCCTGCTTTCAGATATTCAACTCTATTCAGTTCAGTTTAAAACATCCAAAGGGAAATTAAATGTTATTGCAACTCATAGTTTTATCTTTTTGACAAGTCGGTGTTATTAGCTGTATGCAGGAGCTTCTGTAGTTGTTTCTTACACCAAACTTGGAAAAGCATCTGACTGAAAACACTCTGATGAAGTTGCAGGTTCGGTCAACAGGCAGAATGCAGCAGGAGTCCAAAGAAAGATTAGACAAACAGATCAGAACAGGAACAGGCTTAGAGGCAGAATGGGTGAGGATCAGACAATCAGAAACACTCACAAACACTATGCTAAAGAACTCTCAACAAAGGCTCAAATATTCTGGCGCTGATGACTGGAAGCAGGCAGGTCAAATAGAGACTGGAGCAGGGGACACAGATTGGCGGTAATGAGAAACTGGGTGGAGCTAGGCAGGTGAACGGAATGAACAATCAAACCAGTCATCAGCGCCAAACTCACGACAGCTAGAGGAGTTCCTAAGGCAGAGCCAGCTTTCTTTATTGTCATTAGCTATGATGCTGTTACTCCAGAAAATTATGGAGGAAAAGATCACACTCTCTGCAACAGATTTATTGAAGATATGCAGCATGTTACTGCTACTTTGGAACTTAATCCTCCTTTAGAAGAAAAGTTTCTGCTCTCCCTTTTCACTGATGGCTTCCCAGGTTGAGTGTGAAGGGCTGGTTATACTCCTGCAGCAGTGTGTCGCAGTGAGCTTGACGCAGACATTTTTGATTTATGCCCAGTATTGAAACGCGGTCTGCGCTATACGCTGTTGGTCTACATACGGCCAAGGCGGTGAGGAAGTGGGGGCGAGTTTGTCCAGCAATGGAGGGACATGACAGCGAAAAATAGCGAGGATCCAGGTGGAAAAAGGGTCCCAGCATTCTCACGCACCTCGCTCTTCTAGCTGGTCCAACTTAACGAGTTGCAATTTCGGTCATGAAAAAAAAACATGCCGGCCTCCTGTCTGCGGTCAGCTATTTGGGAGAGGTGCAGCAGACTGTCTGTGGAGAGGGCGGGGACGTCTTTTTGTTCACTGCGACACCTAAGCAGACAACCTGGTTTCAAAGTATAAATCAGCCTTGAGTCTGTTGTCCAGGTAAACACTGAGGTATTTACTTCTCCACCACCTCCACTTCTCTCATGATGTTTGGAGGATTGAACTTCTTCATTTTCTACAAACATCTCCCTTGTTTTGTTCACATTCAAAATCAGGTGACTGTTTCCACACCAGCTCCCTGTATTCAGCTTCTTGGCCATCTCTGATGTGTCCAACAACTGCAGAGTCATCTGAGTATTTTTGCAGACAACAGGACTCTGTCTTGTACTGAAAGTCTGAGGTGTACAGAGTAAAGAGGAATGTTAAGTCTACCATCCACTGTGGTGCTCCTAACTGCTTGCTACCTGGTTAGACTGTTAACCCTTTAGTGCTAAAAAACTGTGGTCTGTTGTCATCAATACCCAAAAAGACATATCTTTAGGGATTTTATCTGAAAATCCAAGATTGTTTTAATTAAGCCACGTTGTGTAAAAAATTTGAGTTAATTAAAGGTTTGCAAGATTGTGTATTTTTTAGGTTAATCCACTATAACAACTAGTCAAAAATTGTAAACATTGTTGATCTTCAGCAGAAGGTTTACATTTAGATAAAAAAATGTCCTTATTCAAAGAAAATAAAACTTAGACAACTTTTATTGTTTTTTTGTATACACAGAGTGTATCTTAAAAGCATGCCGAATTCCATTCAGCTTTCCAGCATAATCCAGACAAGAGCCTTTTAACATTTGCTTCAGGAACCAAGAGTGGGTTTGATCAGACTAAAGATGTTAGAGTTTATAACATTAGGTAACAACATTCGTCCTACATTACACTGAAGAAAAAGTGGGGCACTCATAGAGAATAAAGGTTAAATCTGTAAAACTAAGCTGCATACATCTATCTTTTCTTCCACTGCCAAATGAAGTTGGTTGACATTAACTTCTATATTTATGTTTGACTTGCACATGAGTCTGCCAGTGACTCTCAAACTTGTGCCCTTTCGGGTACGTAAGTAAACCAAATGTCTGCTCATTATTAAGTTTGTATTACCCCAAAATTCAACAGATCTGAAGTAATAAAATTCTATCTGCAGTAAGTGTGTGTGTTGAGGATACAATCCAACTCCAAGATCTGTTCATGTGCCCCCCCTGATTTATGAATCAACCACCAGAGCAGAGCCTTGGGGACCTTAATGTTTAAAGGGAACCATATGAGCTCTTATGAGTATGACCTGTTCAGATCTAGAGTCCTGTTTTTAAAACATTATTTACCAACCCTCTGCTGCTCTCTGTCTGAACAAGAATCCAGGCATAAGGGAGCACAATTGACAACGAGCTTTAATGAATTTAATAATCACTTTCCAGGCACAGTGACACACAGCATCATAATTTCATTATCATTTATTTCTTTCATAGGGACGGTTTTACCCTGAGGGCCATTTAAACAAATAATGATATAATGTTAGAAACCTTTAAATACATGTTTTCATCATTTAAGTTCGTTATGTAATCACCGTGACAATTGTTTTGTTGTTGTTTTTTCTGTTTGGGTTTGCATTAATATACTAGCATGGGACTAAAATCTAAGGTGTAGATACATGTACACTTGCACCTTAATCCTTATTTATCTTGATATACTGTATATACCTTGATATACTGTATATATATTGTTTATTCTTAATGTACCTTTTTCCTCCTTGTTTGCACCTTCTTTAATTACTATGCCAATATTTGACCAGTGAACTTCTCCGCTGTGAGATCAATAAAGCTCATCTAATCTAATCTAATGCCAGAAAAAAAGCAAAAAAAAAACAAAAAAACAATATAATTTCTCAGATTTAAAATGCAATACACCACATCCTTCTGTAAAAACCCTTAATGAGATATAAGTTCAAAAGAATGGATTAGAAAAGACCATATATAGTTAACAGTATGTCCTCTCCCCCTTGGGATAATTTGGATCTAAGAGGTTCCCACACCCTTATATTGTGGGTCAGCCACAGCAGGATGACGTAGTCCAAAAAGCTTCATTTTCCCACAGTACTCTGCATGTGATGCAGCATGTATAATAGATCCTCTGAGACCAGGTTCACGCACACACACAAAAAAAACCCACACACACTTAGATTGATCCCAGAGCAGGGTGAAACAGAACCAAAAGTTCTCCAGCTTGATGACACTGTTGGTCAGAGGTCAGGTTCGGTGTTCTTTTAATTGCTCCATTATCCCTTCTTTCAAGCATCCAGGCTGCTTATGTTTACATGACGATCACACCACTGCATCATCTTGGCCACCACAGCAACATTGTTCCTGCACAGATGTGCTGTGATGCCATAAAAATCAAATTTTTTTAACCCTCATTAGAAAAGGAATGTAGATTTTTTCCACCGTATCACTTAATTTCTCAAACTGTCCATTTGATTTCTTCTTACAATCGCAGCCATTTAAAATCGCCCTTCCCAGTCAAATGCCAGCCGAATGGCAGCCCACTTCCCTCCAACTCCCAGCAAACTCCCCTCCAACTTCCAGCAACTGTAATGACCGCCTCTTGCATATTTATTTACTCTGACTCCACCCTTTCACTGAATTACAGGGTGTGGCCAGGAGATGACGCTTCTACTTAGATCTTAATGTCCACAAATGATGACAGAAAGAATATTTTAGAACAAATAATAATGTTTAAAAAGGAATTGTCAGGGACCAGCAAATGACCAGCAAAGGCCCAGCCAAGAGCCTATCAAGGAAAGTGGGGAAATTTTGAATGGCTACTACTGTAAATCATCCACGTTCCATTGGCATTTCATGCCATTCAAGATAGCAGAGGAGGTCTGGAACTTTGTCTAGCAATCATTAGGTGAGGGTGGGGCACATCACTCCATTACAACATCATCACACACTCACACAAACTGGAGCTTGTCTGCACAGACAAAGTAACATCCATCATTTTAAAGGGTGGACAAAACCTTCACATACAAAGAATCTATGCAGGTTGGCTACACAACATTTAAATAAATATCCCAGTGTGGTCATTTATACAACAAAGGGCAAAAACCAAAAGGCTTGCACAAACTATAGCAATAACCTTAGAAGAGCGACTGAAAACCGTAAGACTGGATTTAGAGAAAGATACAAAGTAGGGATGAAGATTAATAATCTGAAACTTAGATTAACAGTCAACAGTCAATAATTACTGAAGTTGGTGAGGAAGTGTGAGTAAAGCATAACTATGCAACTAAAATTAGGATGGAGATGTTTGGTAAAGTAAAACCAGATGTTTAATCTTAAATGAAGTAAAATCAGGAGTAAAATTAAAGCTAAAAAGAAATCCCAACTTAGTTTAAGATGTTGAATACCTGATTAAAATATGGGCCATGTTTGAGATTCAGGTAAAAAAATAAAACAGGTTTGGAATGATAAATACTTAGAGTAGGATCAGCTGTGAGAGTATTATGAATCTAGGTCTAACCGGGTGTAATTATTCTAAACCTTTACATGAATCTAACGAAATATAATACAGAACCAAATAAGTATGTCAGTTTTGTTTCATTCGTGTGGCCTATTGTAGTATTTAAATCTGAATCTGAATACAGGAATACACCTAGTTAGCAATGTAGATTTTGTAGACAAATGCAAATCCGTGAATATACCTTTTATGTAGTTCGCTACATTAAAATAACAAAAAAGAGGCTGTGATATCTACCTGTATAACAGCGTGTTGTAAATATTAACATTACAAATTATTACCTAGTGGAGTGTTGACCTAGTGGGTTAGAGCAGTGCACATGTGTTCTGATAAGGTTTCAAGTTCGATCCCCAGAGCCTCCCCTCTTGGTTCCTGAGCAAAATCCTTAATCCCCGAGTGCCATACAATGGCAGTCCACTGCTCCTCAAGGTGATGGGTTAAATGCAGAGGTAAATTTCTCCAGTGTGTGATCAATCAATTATTATCATTTGGACTTGACATAAAACCATAGACTCCAGTTTGTGATTACTTTCACTTTGGAGCAAAACATAAACATGCCTCACATATGGAGAACACATGAACACCAACCTTTGTGAGCCTCATCCTGGTGCTGTCACTCCTCTCCAAACTCCTTCTTTTTACCGATGAGCTTCGGATCACTGGCACTGGTTGCACCTCTCCCTCCCCACACCAGTCCGAGCTCAGGACACAACCCATATAGGTGGCTGGAGTCCAGGACTCTCCCTCTTCTGTCCGTCTCTCTGCCGTTTAAGTCTTCCTCTCACCTCCTTCCCCTCTCTGAGCAGGCTCCTGGGCAGCTGTTTTTGTCAGCTGGAGAGGAGGAGACCAAGGCCCTTCCCTTTTTCCAGACTCCCGTTCCTAAGGATACACTCTCTCAGCCCTTCTCTACTACTTTTAGAAAACACACTCTTTAAACCCCACCATGCTCCGTCTTGCTGCTGTGGCACTGTCGCCCATCCTTTTATTCTAAAGACAACGAAGTTGCGCACACACTGACTGGTCACTTACTATTCTTTCTCCCACCATCCCTGTTTTCTTCTTCATGCATCAACACTTAAGGATTCATGTTCTCATCCTGTTTTTTCTTTTCTGTCTCATCTCTCGTTGTCCCCATCCCAGGAACGCACGTCTCCTTTCCCTTCTCTCTTGCCCTCCTCCTGTGTCTGCCCCTTCTACCGCGGTTGCCTCACTCTTACATATACAATTACCTCTCTGTTCTCACCTCCCCACCCATCTCTCCCCCTAAGCTCCCCTCGGTTTCCTGCTCCCAGATACCGACAGTCACTCCTTAGCCCCAGCAACAACACATTGTGATAATTGTCCAGAGGATGACTAAGAAAACCCGGCAGCTGTTGGGATGCTGTGAGAGATCCAGGGACTCAGGGTGGACTAAGGCCTCTCTTGTTTACCCTGAAGTGGTCTCTTTGTTTCATAGAGAGAAAGGGAATGTTTTTGTCCTCTAGATTACACACCTATGCAGTGAAATACAGATGTTATGATGGGGAGGATGCCTGGTGTGTGTTTTCAACAAAAATGTAAGTATGTTCATTTTTACGATTATATAAGTGTGAAGATTGTTTTTGCTTCTTACAGGCACTATTCTTTTGTTTATTTCTTCTCCCTCAAGTGTTTTGGCTAGTTCACAATAGCTCATAAGCCTTAGAAATAGGAGACTGTACCCCTTAAAAGGCAAATTCTTGATGAGCCTCCAAAATACTCCCTCCTCCTCCACCTCCTCTTTCTCAAAACTTTGGATTAAGATTCCCAAAGTTTCTCCCTTTTTATTCTTCCTTCTCGCAGTGTTACCAGTAGTTTTCTTTACTGAGTTCAGTCTAAAAACTGAGACATGCTCTCCTAAACTCATTGCATCATGTCCAGAACTTCTTGTGATGGCTCTACCCCTACACTGGATGATCCTACTGTTACCTAGCTTATTTGGCTTTCTTTCAGCCCCTCATTGTCTCTTTGTACTTTAGTTTCAGACATGTGCTCAGACTGCAGACAGTGATTACAACAAGCCCCCCTACTGGTTTTTACTTGCCATGAAATTAACTCCTACTAATCAACTCCTGCCAAGATTGCTTGGTTTAAATGGATTTTCTGGAGTTCACGCATGGTGAACTACACAGGCTCAAATATGAACAAAGACCCAAAGAAACATCCCTTATTTAGGTTATAAAGGAAGGACACACTTGTATGCCTAAATGGGAGTCTTGTGTGATCTAATCTAGATTTTCTTTACCACTCTTCCTGATGATAGACTTTGTTTGGTTGATTTTCGGGCAACAGTCAAACATAGTTTATGCATGTTTCAAGGAGTTGTGGTTAGAGCATTCCAAAAACATTTTATTAACCGTGCTTTAAACATTCTAAAACCAATTTTTATATGTGTTCAACATAATTTTGCTAATGAAACACCCAAGTGTGTTCAGATTTTAACCGTCTGGCCCAAATTGCCAGGAAAAATTGTTGGGATGTTTAAGAAAAAGAACAGCAACTACCAAAGCTGAAACACTAAGTAGAGAATGCTGCATGAGACAGTAATGTTGCTGTACAGAGAAAGACCATGGTCAGACCATGGACTGAGAAGATACAAAAAAATATATTGACCCAAAAAACTTAAGGGCTGACTAGTTGCAGTAACCCTGGTTATCAAGTTACATGTTTTGTGAAGGGCCATATATTTTCCAGTGAGGAGAAGATTGAACCCTTAAACATTTTCCTTTTGAAGAATTGAAGATGAGACCTTGAAACCTAAAACGACCAAAAGGAACACCAAACATGACAGTGGCAGCATCATCCTAAGGGTCTGTTCTACCCTGAACGGGGCCGCCTTTTGCAGCTGCTTAAACCTCTGCTTAAGAAGCCGTCTCTAGACCCAGATGACTTGGTCCATTATAGACCTATATCCAATCTTCCTTTCTTATCTAAACTTCTTGAGAAAGTAGTTGCCAAACAAGTTTGCGATCACTTACACCATAATGAACTTTTTCAAGAGTTTCAGTCTGGCTTTAGAGCTCACCATA
>NW_015150675.1:793806-801157 GCF_000732505.1 Cyprinodon variegatus | reverse complement strand
GTTTCTTCCTGTTAAAAGGGAGTTTTTCCTCTCCACTGTCGCTACAAGCATGCTTAGTGTGGGGGATTGTATGTGAGTCAATGGGTCGATGCAATCAACTGGTTTTCCTTAGATATAAAACTTTGTATCAATTTGACTGTATGATCTGGTTGAACTGTAAAGTGCCTTGAGATGCCATGTGTTGTGAATTTGGTGATATATAAATAAACTGAATTGAATTGTTCCGTTTCCAGTAGAATGGTGAGATTGCACAAAGTGAATGTTTACAATGATGAAAGAAATCCAACACAAAATTCATCAATGAATGTGTTTTAAAGCTCAATACTTCCAAACCTCAAAACTAGCTTGGAATGAATAAAACAAGGCTAACATTAACCCCATAGATGACCCCTATTTAAACCCTGCACAAAGTGTTGCAGTTATTGTTACCAGGCAGGACCTATTATAGGATATGATCATAGAAGCAGTCAAATATTGAACCAAAATTAAGAAAACACCTGTGAGTGTTTTGAATCAATGTTTAATTTATCCTTTGGTGGATTATTAGAAATATAAATGTTTTTACTTTTGCACCACATTTTGGTCATGAAAAATTTATCATTCAAGTTTTATTAAGAAAGCCTTGTCTATAGAAGACCATTATATTGATATGTAACTGAAAACATAATAGGACCATTTATCTATCATACGACCCATTATATAAAGTTAAAGTTAAAACACTGCAAAAATAATCTACGTAAAGCTTTCTTTAATTAAATGTATTGACCCTTAATTTAAGTAGGTAAATAAGAGGATTTGCAAATGGAATTTATTTTTACTCTTAGAATAAGATAATTAAATAAAATGCACTTGAAATAAGACACTCCAATTGTTTTTCTTATTTTAATATAAATTGTCTTGTTCTATTGGCAAAGTGTCTCGCTTACCTCCTGGATCCAAGAAAAAAATGCTCTTATTTAAAAAAAAAAAAGACATATTAAGATTTACTTTTTTTGCAGTGAACAGTGGACCCTGTTAGGCTCTGAGTTGCCGAAAAGCAAACTGCCCATTGGTTTCAACAATGATATTTTCTACATGAAGGGTTAGAGCAGAATTTAATTGCTCTGAAAGCTGAGGTCTTATGGAGGCAGGGTGCAGTCTGGCAGTTCAGTTTATTTATATAAGTAGCCTTAATTCACAACATGTCAGAGACAGAGACAATCCAATCAGAAGCAGGGTCGGTATGAGTGGCCTGTCTGGGGTTCATAGACACAGAAGCAGACAAAAAGTTGTTGGAAAAGGCAACTATAAGCTGTGTTATTTAAAACAGATTTGGTGAAATTTGAAAATTCAATCCTTTTCTAAGACGCCCCTATTCTTTCTGTTTTTATACTTCTATCTTTGTGTGAATTTGCATGCTTTGCATTGTATCAATTTCCCTTAATTTTCAAACTGAGGGACAGTGAGGGAGATTTGTTTTTCATTGCAATATAAGTAACAATCCAAAGATCTCAGTAAAGAATCATGGGGCACAAGAACAGAAAATGTTTACTCTTTCACACAAACATGTGCCTTTGCATAGTATTTGGGTCTACATGCACTAGACTTGGCAGAGGTTTCCTCCTGTCTGGGTCAGTAATTAAGATTAACTATAGATTTGTGGATTGGGCTTTGACAACGAAAAAAATAAGGGAGATAAAAAAGGAAAAAGGTCCAAGAAGATCAGCAAATTCCAAATATGGAGAGAGAAACAGAGGAGGTTGTGATGTTAGTGGGAAAAGAAAGCTAAGGAAACAAAGAGGCACAGTAAGAGCTTGAGTTTACATGATGTCATGTATGATCAGGCCCGGCCCTAAAAAATGTGGTGCCCTATGCAAGATTCTAGGTGGCGCCCCCTTGCATCACTGCACAGTACTTGCATCAGAATCAGAATCAGAATCAGAATCAGAAATACTTTAATAATAATAATGCATGTCTGCTACTGTAAATATACTCACAAGAAACTAAAAAGCTTTGTCTTGGACATTTTCTTTTATTTATATAAAATAATATTCATATTCAAAAAACTTAAAAAATAATTAAAGAAACACATGAAATACAATATAAATAACTTACACAAAGTATTAAATGTAAATACTCCCCAAAAAAGTGTAAACAAGTTACATTAATTTAAATGCAATATAAATGGCTTATATAAAGTATTCAATTTAAATACTCCCAAAAAAAGTGTAAACAAGTGACATTAACTTAAATACAATATAAATATAGCACTGTGCAAAGTAAGAAATCAAAGAAATGAGTAGGCACAAATACAACAATTTAAATAAAAGAAAAAAAAAAAACATGATAGTTCTAGTGGTGTTTTTAGTCTCCCTTAACTTGAATTACTTCAAAAATTATATACTCTCACATGACTACAACTTTACTCTCCTGGATTTTCTTGAAGCAAAGTCATCTACAACATTATCATATGACAGCTGATTTGAGACCACATGATTAATGCTTATGATGGAAAGTCCACTGAGACATTCTTGCATCATAGTAGATCTCAGGTAAGTTTGAATCAGTTGGAGAAGCTTCTTTCAGCAGCAGCCACTGTAACAGGAAGAGTGGCAGAGATTCTTAGAGCAACCCACATGTTGGGGTACATTTCTCAGCAGCGCATCTGAAGACATAAGAGGAATATGTGACACCAGTCTAATAATAAACTGATGATTTGAACAATTAAGTAAAATTAAATTAAATAATATAAACAAAAAAAAAATAGATGCATGCATGATGGTACACTATCGTTTATATTATACAATATAATTTTTGGATTAGTAATAATTCTTATTACTGTAACTTACTGTTATTACAGTGAACTGCAAACTGCAGTATAATATACTATAGCATGTGGGAATGCTAAGTTTACTGTAACATTAATGATGTACACCTTAGCACTAACATAGTTTAACATGATGAACAAACTTAATAATAATATGAGCTATAACACAGCTAATAGTTAGGCTCATAACTATGGAAAATTAATAGTATTTTGAATGACTATTACCACCTGGGAAAGGTCAAATAATCATGTCAATGGTAACATTATAATATCTGCTGAATAAATCTAATATATACACATTTGCCTGAGGGTGGCAAGATGGGGGCACTCAAATGACTATTTTCCAACAACTGGGCCCTTCCATAACATGAACTGATTTTAAAACTAACAGATAGCGCTCGCTATTTATTGATTAGCAAACTATGTCTTACTCGTACTCGTACTCGTCGTCTCCCGCTTTATCCGGAACCGGGTCGCGGGGGCAGCAGACTAAGCAGAGACTCCCAGACTTCCCTCTCCGCAGACACCTCCTCCAGCTCTGTTGGGGGAAGCCCTAGGCGCTCCCATGCCAGCCGATAGACATAGTCTCTCCAGCGTGTCCTGGGTCTTCCCCTGGGCCTCCTCCCTGTGGGACATGCCTGGAACACCTCCCGAGGGAGGCGTCGAAGGGACATCCGAAGAAGATGTCCGAGCCACCTCAACTGACTCCTCTCGTATGGAGAAGAACCAGCTCTACACTGAGCCTCTCCCGAATGACCAAGCTCCTCACCCTATCTCTAAGGGAGAGCCCAGCCACCCTGCGGAGAAAGCTCATTTCAGCCGCTTATATCCGGGATCTCATTCTTTCGGTCATGATCCAGATTTTTATGACCATAGGTGAGGGTAGGAACGTAGACCGACCGTTAAATTGAGAGCTTTGCCTTTTCGCTCAGCTCTCTCTTCACCACGATAGCATGAAAAAGCATGCCGTTAGCATGAGATAGTTTCTTCCCTCACTCATGAACAGGACCCCAAGTTTAGCATGACAAAAAACTATGTCATGCTAACGGCTAATGTTATTATCGAATATTGTTCTGCAACAGCAAAATAATATCATTATTATGATTATCATTACTGTAACATTACCTCTGTCTTTGTGACGTTTTTCCTCCTCTTCTTTTTTTTTTCCTTCCTTGGGCACCAGACAGTTTAGGATGCTTGTGAGATTTTAGATGCAACATATACTGAAAACTGAGTTGCAGGTAAAAGACGTTGGGCTTGTTTTTAAAAAATTTTTTATTAAGGTATAGGTACTTGCAGGGCGCCCCCTGGTGGTTTGCGCCCTTAGCATTTGCCTATACTGCCTAAGCCACAGGCCGGCCCTGTGTATAATGCTACTCCATGATGTCTTCCACTTTGGGACGCTTGTCCTTTGTTGAATTTTAGTACAATGACCTTCATTGGCAGATACCTGAATCCTATAAAAAATTTTCAATCCAGGATTTCAAATTGTTTCCAAGCATCTGTTTCTGAGAGTTAGTGTAGGAATACTGGATGGGTTCCGTCTGTGCATGTTTGTGTGCAGGCAGTAATCAACACAAGCAAAAGTTTAAGTAGAAACATTTTACTTTTCTTTTTAACTTGAGTATCTACTGCCCCCTTGTGTTAACAACTGAATTTAAAATTTGGGACAATTATAGAAGTTAAGGTAAATATTAAACACAATAAGTTCCAAAACTTTCTACCCATGAAAAATTAATTTAACTTGAACAAATAAACCTTACTGTAGATATCCAAAAAATAAATAAATAAAAATAAGTGTGGATCCACAGCGGCACAGTATTTACAAAAGCAGGAGACTGACAAAAACATCTCTGACTCATCTGAGTAAAGGAAAAAAATGAGAGATTTTAAGTGCCGCAACACTGGAAATGCGCCATCATGTCCAAATATTTTAGATGATTCTGTGCAAGGCTTCTCAGGAAGCCAAAGGAAGTAGCAAGGTCAAGCAAGCTTATGTTTACTGGCAGCCATTTATGAGGGAAATGTCCGACCCTAAAGGGAGCTACTGGATACACATGATGTTTGAGCAAAACATGGTAAGGTGTTCCAGTCACTGTGACCAGTAAATCCACATGGATTCACCAAGATGACCCAACATGTCAGAACAAATTGGGTCATCCTATTGGGAAGGATGCAGTAAATTAACCCCGACATTTAAATGTTTTTTCATGACAGACAAAAGAGAGACAATGGACATGTGCTCTTTGATTAGGAATGGAATCTAGAATTTAAACTGATAGACCATCAGTAACAAGGGAGTTAATGGAAAGGATAAATTCAAAACTGAGCCCGGGAAGAGTTTTGTACATATGTATTCAGTTCACTTTGGTAATAGGTTAAAACTTCAATTTGATTTTTTGACATTATATCCAAAATACTTTGGGCTCAGTCCAAATGAATGGAGAGTCTTTGCACCAGAACTTAACTTAATTTTTGATGCATTTTCTGGTCTCTCACAACATTGATTAATTTATTGACTTTATTGATCTAACAGTGGAGAAATTTACTTGTTACGTCAGTTCAAATATTCAAAAGAGAAGAAGCAGGTGCCAAAGGAAGAAAAAGGTGCATGAGATATATACAGTATATATAGTGCATCCACATATGACAACTTTTTCTTCTATAGCAGGATTATTATACAGGATTGTTGTACAGGGTGTTTACATGGTATTTATATACATTGATATTTATATAAATAGTTATTGACCTGGGTGTCAAATATATAAAAACAGGTTATTGCACAGGGTATCAAAAGTAATTGCACATTATACATTGGACAAGTTATTGCTATTATCGCATTGTAGAGACTGGTTGAAGCAGGGATGAATGGCCTAAGGTAGCTCTCCTTTTTACAAACAGGGTGTAAAAGTCTTTCACTAAAGGAGCTGCTCAGCTCCTTTATAGTCTGGTGCAGAGGGTGGAAGGTATTGTCCATGATTGATGTAAGCTTGGACAGCACCCTCCTCTCGGCCACTTCTTCCACTGAGTCCAGAGTGCAGCCGAGGACAGAAACGGTCTTTCTCACCAGTTTGTTCAGTCTCTTTCTGTCCGCTTCTGTGCTGCCAGGGGCCCAACAGACAACAGCATAGAGGAGGGCTGAAATCATGACAGTCATAGGTTTTAAGCAGGGGCCTGTTGACTCCAAAGTTGGAGGTGGCTCTGGCCACTCTTATACAGGGCGCTGATGTCATGAGTCCAGCCACATTATTGATATGAACACCCAGGTATTTGAAACCCTCCACAGTTTTTATGTCCTGACCTTGGATGTTCATGGGGGAGTGAGATGGGGGTCTTCTACTGAAGTCGATCACCATCTCTTTGGTCTTACTGGTGTTAAGACACAGGTGGTACTTCTCACATCAGTCCACACAGTTTATGATGACCGATGAATACTCCAGCTCTTTCCCCTCAGAAACACAGACTACAATGGCAAACTCATCCTTTAAAAATACTTTGGTCGAAATGCTAGTAGTAGTTGGTTGATGGCAACCACAAAACAAGCCTACATTTGATCTAAAATATTCTGTTCTAACTCTGAGTTTTTTGTGTTATTATGCATTTGAGGGTAACCTTTGCCGCAGTAGAATATATATGTAATATTAACCAAATTTTGCTCCAGAGTTGCTGTGCATTTTTATCCATCTCTCTTCTAAGTAGTTGCAAGCAGCTTCTCTGCGGCTCCTGTAAAGAAAAAATATTGCCTCTTTCCCCCTTAAGTGTATCAGTATTTTTAGAAAAAGAAGCAGGCAGTGAGAAGGTTCTGTTCCATTCGACATCTTTCAAAATTTACAAGGGATCAAAATAGTTTGTCAAAACAAGGAAAAATAAACAGTAGAATATGTGCAATATTTTACTTTTAGGAATGAAGATCTACAATATTTGGAAGGTTGTTTGAAAAACCAACATAAATTGGATAAAATTTTAATTGTCTCTATTTCATGCTACTTTCACCAGGGGGCAGCAGAACAACCAACAAACTATATACCTTGACATATTGTTTTATATCTCGCAACTGATAGATGAGTTATTAAAAGTTGAACTGACCTCTCATTAGCAACTAGCCAATGTAAAATGCTGCATCATAATCCATGCATTATTGGAAAATCATTTCGACATATAAGGGAGCTAGAAGAAAAACTATATCAGATTTAAAATATTTATTAATGAATTATTAAAAAAATTATTTTAGTTTTCAGTGAATGACTCTTAACTTTCTGCTCTTGAAAGCAGAAAAAACAGAAGTTATAGTCGTTGGACCAGAGTCTTTGAAAAAGAAGCTGATTATTCAGTCACTTCATTTGGATGGTGAACTGATTTTAGATAATAAAGTAAAAAATTTGGTGTTATTTTTGATCAGTAACTCTCATTTAAATCCCATATCAAAGAGGTTTCTAGAATGTCCTTCTTTCATCTGGGGAATATTGTAAAAATTTGAAATATCCTGTCCAGGGGTGATGCTGAAAAACTAGTCCATGCATTTGTTACTTTAAGGCTGAACTATTC
>NW_015150675.1:790447-793571 GCF_000732505.1 Cyprinodon variegatus | reverse complement strand
AGATCTTTTAGTTATCAGGCTCCTCTCCTGTGGAACCAACTACCAGTTTTAGTCCGTGAGGCATAAACCCTGTCTATTTTTAAGGGTAGGATTAAAACTTTCCTTTTTGATAAAGCTTATAGTTAGAGTGGCTCAGGTTATTCTGAGCTATCTCTATAGTTATGCTGCTATAGGGTTAGACTCCTTGAGGACATAGGGACCCCTATTTCATCATTCTGCTTCATTCTATCTCTATTGTCCCACTCTGCAGAATTTGTTTGTTCAATCTCTGACGTTATGGTCTCTCTGCTTTTTCTCATAGTAGCTTTAGCTGATCTGTTCCTGTTTGGATGTGACACTATCTTGGAGAGAAATATCAGCTGTGCTGCTGCCATCACCATCTTTGTTTATAGATGTTGGAGATCGGCCTGTTTTCCAGTGTAGTCCTATTTCTCTGACTGTGACTGGCTGGATGTGCTCTCTTCATCCTCTGACATGGGAGCTGGCTCAGAGCTCCTCTGCCTGGCTGTGTGTTACCTGGAGGGGGACGCCTTTTGCAGTCGCATTTTGCATCTCTGCTTCTGTCTCCTTGAACCCCAGTCGATCTCGGCAGATGGCCGTTCACACTGAGCCGGATTCTGGAGGTCTCTTCCTGTTAAAAGGAAGTTTCTCCTCTCTACTGTCGCTACAAGCATGTTTAGTGTGAGGGATTGCCTTTGAGTCAATGCAATCAACTGGTTTTCCTTAGATAGAAAATTTTTAATCAAGTTGACTGTATGATCTGGTGAACTGTAACGTGCCTTAAGAAAAGCGAAAAATTCTTTGATATAGGGCCAAGGATGAGGGAGGTCTTGTTGGTCTCCTTCTCCATCTCCCGATACGCTCTCGCCTGTGTCCGACCTTTCAGACATTTCAACATCTTTTTCTGAATCCAACATTGCAGCATGGCGTAAGCAATTCACGTTTGCAGTTTGAAGAACACCTGCTTGCTTCTGATGATTTCCTTTGGCATCAGACACAGGAGCCTACCTTCGTAGGCTCCTGTGTCGCAGTCGGCATTCCCCAAGGCTCCTGCTGCAGAGAAGGCAGCCTCCAAGGTTCCTGCTGCAGAGAGCTGCAGTATGTCTGAGCCACATACTGCATGACCTTACTGGAGTATTTCATCTCTCAACATCAATCTCCTAATAAAGCAGACCTTTTATTTTTTTTATGTAAAACACAACACTGTGTATAAAATCGAAAGCAAGTGCAGATGTTTCGTACCTTTACAGTTTCTTTGTTTGTTTTTATTTTTTGTTTAAGCCAGGGTCATTCTAATTAAAATGTTGTCTTCTTCCTAACTGGAACTTTGGAGAATG
Organism: Cyprinodon variegatus; assembly: GCF_000732505.1. Classification (NCBI taxonomy): domain Eukaryota; kingdom Metazoa; phylum Chordata; class Actinopteri; order Cyprinodontiformes; family Cyprinodontidae; genus Cyprinodon; species Cyprinodon variegatus. Next base: position 792,234 of record NW_015150675.1, on the reverse strand, counting down.
TATAACAGCTTGCTTGAACAAGACTCAGAACCTCACAGAAGAAAAAGAGGGTTTGATAGAAAGATTCAGATCATAGTATAATATTCAAATTAGATTTCTGCAAGTTTTTAGCATCATCACTGTATCCATCTTTATATAAATACTGAACAGCAATGATATTGATTGATATGCTATGGTCTAAGTGCATGGGAACAAAATGGTTTATGTGCATACTTAATGTGAAAAAAACAGGTGATGCAATGTTTATGTGGGTTTACAAAATATGTATAGAAACTAATAGATCAGATGCAGACTCAACCGAAAAACATTTACTTTTTATAATGATATGATCAAGATTGTTGTTAGGAAGCAGTTTATTCTTTTATTTCTCTAAGTCTGAAACCTTCAAGAATGAAAAGTGTAAATATGTGCATGGATGAAACACACAACAATTATAGACTGTCAAAAAATAAAAACATGTTTCATACACTGGTGTAGATTCTCAATAGCTTAGTTTTGAGCTTCAGGGTTCAGTTTCATTTGCAGATTTATTTATTTCATCCCAGACATTGCTATTCTTTGTCTAATTTGGCTTCAAAAAAATGAATATATTCTACATACTTCTGAAATGAATAAAATAAATTCAAATAAAAATTAATGAAAAGATTCAAATGAATATTCTGTTTGACATATTAATGAAGAAGATTTGTTGAGCAAAAGTTTTTAGAGGAGTCAAAAAATATAGAAATATGAAAAAATACATCACTTTAAAAAAGCTAATCCAAAGAGATTGCGCATAAAAAGTCCTTATTAGAATAATGAAACCCTGATGTTGACAAGTGGAAAGGATGAAGATTATAAAATTAGATAATGTGTGCTCTTCTTCTGGTTCTTGTTAACATTCCTGTGTTTGTAATTGCAGTTGTGAAATGGGTTTGGAACATGAGACACAGAACTTAAATAATCCAAACAGTAAATAATTAGAGCAGAGATCCATATCTGTCTGTTTGTTTCAGAGAAAAAGTGTATTAGACAAATATTTGTCAGATGATAAAGTCCAGTTTTAATTACTTGTTAACTGGAACATGGAATAGGGTTGAAAAGTTTCCCACACATTGAAGAAGTCATTAAAATAATTGTAATAAATCCTGACACAGATTGATAAAAAACAGCCCTGAACTGTAGGCTGGACGGGTCACTTGTTACAGTCTGGCTTACATCTGATCTGACAGTCTGATGTTGTAGACCAGCAGTCACCAACCTTTTTACAGTTGAGGGCTAATTCAGGGGCACTGAGTCACAGGAAGGGCTACCAATACTGACCTATGGATTGCAAGGGTCAATGTTCACCTAAACTTCATACATTATATCGGATCTTTATTGTATCTTCAAATTTCTAATTTTATTTTAGACATTTTAATTTTGAAATCTCTGTAAATGCTTAAATGCCATATATGATTAATGATGAAATGTTCTATAACTGATTAAAAAAAGAAGAGCAACAGAATACAATGAAATTTCAAACGTATCTCACTGTTGAGTTGTTCTATTTTCAGAAGACTCTAAGGGCACCCCTTGTGGTCCTTGAGGGCCCCTTGGTGCCCATGGGCCCCATGTTGGTGACCCCTGTTGTAGACTCTCTTGATGAGGATACTCAGAGATGTTCATAACATTCTTCATTTTGTGAAAAAACTCCTCTTTAAAATACTCTCCAGAGTCTTAAAGACTTCCCAGAGCATAAGTGTGAGCATAAGTCTTGATCATCCTTCATCCAACAAAAAACCCCTAAAGAAAAAATTACATATATA
>NW_015150675.1:780600-789040 GCF_000732505.1 Cyprinodon variegatus | reverse complement strand
AAATAAAAAGTCAAAAAATTTTGAAATAGGAAAGCATAAAATGAAACAATGGTTTGTATATTTAACTTCACAAAAGTTTAAAACATTTTCTCATGTGCTAAGAAGAATAAAAGCCCTTGAGAAAAAATCTTGATCAAGGCTTTCATAATTTATGCATCAGAGAATATACAGCAGAGCATATTTCCACTTTCTTTGAAATGACAGACATCTTTGCTTAAAGCACCACTAGGGGGAGGCACAGGCAAGGAGGTCTTCAAATAGCCAAAACCAAACTCCTGCTTTACTTATGTGCAGAAAATGACTTTGTCTGAACTTTTGGGTTTATTGCCCTCAATAACATTGAAAACCTAAAGTTTATTTCAGTATGTTTCAATCATGATTATATATATGTAAAGAAACCACAGGCAGTGACACTGGAAAGGTGAGGTAGAATGAAGCAGATATTGTGGATCTGGAGTCAACAAGTCATCTATATGTCATGTAGTTGTTCTGCCCATCCACTGAACCAGGTGATCCAGTGTGCAAAGGTTTGTTCACTGTGCAGATCGGACTCATTTGCTTCAAAAGCAGGGCAGAAAAAATACATGACATAAAGATGACTTGTTGACTCCATCTCTGGAATGTAGCTATACAGTTTTCATGTTTCCTTTATATTATTACACACAGTAATATGTGTTCATGGTCCATTAAAAGATACCATCACAGGTTGTGTAAATGTACTTATGTACCACTAAACATGTTCCACCACGTCCTCTGCCACAGACTAGTGTTTTATCTATAATCTAACTATAATCTGTTTGGCAACAGCTTCTAAGAGACAAGGTGTTGTTTGTCGTCATGCAAAAGCAAGTCAGGACACACAAATGTGTTTATGGGGGACTAAATTAACCATCAACATGGGGGTAAACTTCAAAGACTACACAGAGATAAATAACGGGTAAAGTAGCACCACAGATTATTGCTTCTTGGCTTATTTTTCTTTTCCCCTCTTTTCCCTCATGGTCATCAGAACTTGGTCTGGGAGTCTTGGAAACTCCCAAAACAGTCCAATCATTGTTTTGACAACAGAGACACTCCCTCACATTCCAACAGAAGCTCCTGGACAGACAGAAATGTCACTTGTATGGTTTTCACTAATGTACCAGTCCAGAATTTATGTTCTCCTCTTTATTATGGACAGAGCAGCTTCTGTCTGTTAAATGATGCACTGAGTCTGGAAAATGAAAGAATAAGGTCATTCTTACACAGAAAAAGTAATCCATTATGCTGATTACTTTTTACAATTGTAGTAAGAATATTCACATGTAAAGTATTTTTGATTACCTTGACAACCACAAAAAGCTTGAAAGCCTCCTAGTCACATGTGTGAGAAAAAAACTCCAACTTTGTTTCTGTTTTAGTCAGTTGGTATTCAGAATGAAGGTCTGGCTGAAAGGTTAAGAAGTTTAAGTATCCTATTCTATTTATTAGTCCAGCTCAATCCAGTGGAAAGATTCTCAAGTGTTCTCCCCAATTCCTCAAATCGGAACACTTTGTATAAACAGTATAATCTTAAACTCTAAATCATGCCTTACAGAAAGCTGTGTAACAATCAATGATGGGATAAATGTAGCCTGATAGGAGCAGTTTAAACATTATGTCTGACAATGATGAGAGACCTGCTTATGCTGTAATTATCCTTTTCAGGCCTAACCTGTCTGCCTTATAGAAACAGGACCACCTTACTAGGAAACAATATGACAACTCCACTTCTGTGGGATGTTGTATGGATGCTGGGAGTGAGTAAAGTCTGTTTTGGTTCGCTCAGAAAGGCTTTTACATGAGTTTTGAAAGCTACAGAAATCAGGAACTCCAATGATGATAATCCATTGATCATTTTATAAGCTGTTTTTTTCAAAGTCCCATACTGACATGTAAAACATCGATTTAAAAAGAGAAAGAAATAAACAACACATAAAACTCAGTGCAGCAGCATTTTGCATAATACACATTGATCAAAAATGTTTCTGTGGCAGACAGAGGGACATTACAGTAGTCCAAAGGAGACATTACAAATTAATGGATGGACAGTATAGACCTGATCAAAACCATTCTTGTGAGATGAAAAGGCAAAAAGATAAAAAAAAAGGCACTCTAGACACCCTAATGTGATCATCAAATATAAATTGAATATAAAAGAGCAGACTACAAGCAGAATAAATGACTCTTTAGGTAATTTTCAATTAAGTACTGGATGAGGTGCTTAAAGCACACTCTGTCATACAACTCTCCTAAAAAAGCAGAGTCTGAAACTTTCCTGTTGAGATCATCTACACGATGTTAACTTGAGTTCTCAGAACAATATGGACGTCGTGTCGGTGGGCTGAGTACTTTGAAGACCTCCTTATTCTCACCAAGTCTTCCATTGAAGAAGTACAGCCCGGGGGCTCCGGGTCGGGTTCTCCCATCTCTATTTATGTATATATATGTATACAGATATATACCCCAGAGGAGAGGGACGTCTGGGCCTCGCTACTGAAGCAGCTGCTCCGGCGACGCAACTCCGTATAGGTGGAAGATAATGGATGGATGGATAGATATCGGTTTAAGTTGGAGAAAACACAGATGCCAGCTTAGCTAGCATTGCTGTTTGTGTTGAAGTGAATCTACTACCTTAATAGACAAAGCATGTGCGCTCTCTGCTCTAAGATCTTTGGTGAGAGATGGTATTTACCTTTATTAGAAAATATACCAAAAATGAAAATAGACTGCCGTTTTATTATTATAGTGGTGAGTGATGATGCAGTGCTTTCCTCATATTTAGGCTGCAGTAGATCACCATGTTAAGTTTTGACCTTATGGCAATTATGCCTAATTTGCCAATATAATATGAATTGTTAGGTGAGGTGTGGAGTTTCTTGTGGTGCAAGATGGGAAAATAAACTCATTCTACTCAATATACTATGCATTATGCAATGCTATTTTCCCCAGGAACACTGTTGAAGTCCTTTGGAGAACAACCTGCCCCTTTCGAGTGTCAGTGCCTCCACAGCTGATGATGCAGCAGGTGTGGGTTTTTCTTGATGGCAAATGGCAAAACCCTTGCTGTTCTTATGTTTGCTTTCCTTATTTAAGTATCTGTTTTTTTAACATTCTATTTTTTATTATATTAATGTTTGTCTATTTTGGTTTTATTTAAAATATTGCACATTTAATGCACATTTGCAAATAATTTATTTAATATGTTTGTATTGAAAAGGTTTAATAAAAGAAAGTATTGTAAGTATTGTTTATTCATTTATTTTGTATTAATGCATTACCATAGTGTATTCATACTTTAGCTTGTCTTTCTTATGTCTCCAAGCTGTTAAGATTTAGGTGTAAGTTTATGACTTAATTGTACAGCATGGTAGAAAATAAATACTTTTTGTATGACAACTGTTTTAAAAATGCTTCTCTTTGACTTAATCTCATGTGAATTAAGTCTGTTCATGAAATTGTGGGTTATTTTTTCAGCTATATTTGCCTGAGGATTTCCATATGTATCTATAGGGGAGTAGAAAAAAAAAACATACTACCAGATATAATCCACCATAATTGCAGAGCGTTTAAAGTGTTGACAGGAGTGGTCTTGGTAAAACCCTGATTAACATTGTGTTTAGACAAATCGAACTCTGGGTTGACATCATTTGGACCGAACTGTTCTCTAGCCTTTTTAGAGATTTACAAACGTATGATCAGCTTCGGGTTGTTGATGGTTTGAACTTTGTGCCAAGTTAAAAGTCACAAAAAATTGGTTTGGATTGTGGTTTCAAGCATTAAAGGACCATAAGTTATTGGTCTACACTGTAGGAACAACTTGGGTATCTCAGATTAAAGGCACACTGCTTCCTGTGTTGTTTGTCAGATTGTTCAACCACAAGCCTGAATGTTCTTTATAGTGAATCAGTTTAAAAAAGAAAACACAAACAACATACTGCAGTATTGTGAATGTGAAGGAAGGAAGGAAACTCTACAGTGTTAAATATTTAGTGTCAAAGGACATTGACTCTTTTAGAGTTATTAAAACAACAACATGAGTAAAATATACTCAACGTAGAGTTCTAATTTAACACTAATTCAGAGTGGGACTAACTGCACTCTTAAAGTGTTTCTTTAACACTGCAAAATTTATTGTATACAGTTGCTAAATGTATGTACAGGCATTTGTATTTACCTCCTCTTTCTTTTTCCCCTCTATACTTTCAAAAACCATTTTTCCACTGATTCCACCCAAGTGGTGGAATTTGTTCTCAGTATAAATCCATCTGTTCATTCGCTAAAGAATAATGGTGAGCAAAAACCAGATAAAAGATCAAGTAACATGACAGCAAGAAAATTAAGAACATCCAAAAGTTGAAAGGAAATGGTACTAAGACTGTGCTATGCTTTTAGTGCATAAGGAGCAATGAAAAAATAAAATTTAAGGAAAACAGAAAATTTTTAATAAAAACCTGTTGGAGGCTGCAGAAGTCTTCGGAACGAGGCAGGGCTTCATATTTCAAAAGGATAATGAGTCACAGACATATGACTGGAGTTACTGTAGCTAATTTAAGAGTCAGAAACGCCAAGTTAAAGTCCAGCCATAATGATGTGGTGATATTTGAAAGAGTTTTACATTTATATGTTCCATCAGATAGAACTGAGCTGGTGTTACAGTATTTTGAAGTATCAGGCAAAATGCCAGGATGTAAAAAGGTGATAAACAAAAGATGAAAAATGGAAGCTGTGTTTGTCTGGTTTAAATATTTTTAAACCATTTGTCTTTCTATTTTCAATGAACAATCAAGCACAACTTTCTCATAGAAACCCAACAGTGAACATTTCAGTTTGTGGTTGTCAGGCAACAAAATATGAAAAGATACAAGTTGTAAGAACAATATTTGAAGGTCCTATAGAAGTGTCTAAATTGGCCCCTGCAACTACTTTTATTACTTTAACAAACAACGGTAAGGGTGTGGAGTGAGTCTGGGATGCTGTTTGATGCAATAACTACAACTATTAAATATCAGCATTTTAAGACCCTTGGTGTAAACTAAGATAAAACAAGGGAGAACATGTAGTCTGAACAGACAGGCTCCAGCAGGCATGCACATAGATAGATACCGATTGGTGCTCAAGTACACAACAGCTGCTATGAATTAGTTCAATAAAATCTAAGTAGGGCCACTCAGAGTTGAACCCGTGTGTAAAAAGTATGTAAAGCTTTTATCAGTGGAGCACAGATTCGATGACTCACCATGACAACAAGCCTATTTCACCCGACTGGGACTATAGATTTTAATTACAAAATAAAAAGTAAATAGAGAAACAGTGCTACATATGCAAAGGAGAGAAAGATAGCAAAGGAGAAGATTGTTTCGTTAATAAGTAGGTTCATATGAAGTGGGTTATGGCAGGGCCTTTTACAATTCTTAAAAGCACACTCTTTTTTTGATTTTTAGATTACTAGTGTAAGATTCTTCCTGATCAAAATCACATTTCTAGACTGAACTGTGATAATATATTGTCTCAATTACATTTTTGCAGCAGAAACTGAATTTCAGAAAGTAAACAAAATTATACTGGTAAGAATTAAGTTTATACACCTAGAAATATTTATACATTTTAAGTTTTGACATTTATCACCTTGACTGAATATATATTTAGGATATCTGAAAAGCATTTCTTCATAGTCAAAATAATACAAATGCTGACCAGTAACAATAGGAATATGGAAATCTATAGTTCATTTCTATACATGCAGAATGTCTATTCTAGATTTGAAGAATGCCATTATGTTTGAATTGTAATTTTGACAAGGAAACTTTTTTTTTTTTTCAGAAATCAGGATTAAATATTCAGTAAAACTAATACATATCCCAATATCTAGTCTGTTGTGACCGTGATAACATTACTGGTTTATTAATTGAATGGTAGTAGATCAATGTATCTATTTAGTTGAAATCATCTGGCAGCAGGAGAAGATGAAGTCTAAAAAAGTTGTTTTAATACATGGAACCTCATTGAATCATGGGGTTCTTCGGTTTGATTTTGTCTTCCTTTACACAGTTAATATTATCTTTCTGTTTCCAGCCACTTCGGATTATATGATCCCAATAAATGGTCAATATTAGAGGTTATCCGTCCCATAGAAGGGCTTTATTGTGCCAGTAGGCTCATTAGGTTGTTTTCACTGAATGAATCCTAATCCTAACACTGAAGTTGTTCCTTTTCCCCCTGCAGAATTAATTGATCTATTCATGTGTTATCTGAAAATAATTTTAGTAGTTGTTTGTGTACTGTAAACTAAAAATAAATGAAAATAAATTGATCCACATGTCGCTCATATTAAACAAACTAAAAACAAATTAATACTTCTCTGTGAAAAAGTGCTGATCATTCTTTAACAAGATCCTCATCAAACAGACATGCAATGTTTGTTTTAAAAGTTAATCTGTCTAATGGACCTAGTGAATGATTTTTTTATGCATAAAATATGAAATTGTACTAAATCAGAACATAAATCAGTGTTATTGGCTGTAGGGAGAGCAGATACTGTACAGAGGACACTCCAAGTTTACTGAAGAAAACCTGCTCCCAACCATTTTAGCTCTGGGGAGAATATTACTATGGCAACTGATTCAGTGGTTGAGAAAACTCTATTTGTGAAACAGAAAGTTTCCCTGATTTCAGGTTTAGAAAACCCAGAGATTTCAGTAAACCGCCTTTGTGAGACGGACCCCAGGTCTGAAAGGCCAAAGGGTGAACAGAGCATAAACACAAACAGTTTGCAGAATGTCAAGAAGCTCTCCCCCAAAACAAAAATGAAGTCACCTCTAGTCGAGAAGCTCTTTTCAATTCAGCATTTGCCCTTCAACTGTTCACAATTTCTTTTTTATGTATAACTTTTGTTACTTAATATTTTGGTAATGGATTACAATTTCACTAATGTTTAACTCTAATAAATATTTATTTTCTTTGTTTACCAACAAGTTTACAGAATATGACAGTGTTCCGTCTGGTTTAAACGGGTATTTGTTTAGCCATCTAATCGGTTAAATTGAGTGAGATTGTTTGATTTGATTTGCATTGATTGTATAAAATAATTCTAAATGAATATGTTAGTAAATATCATTCATGGTTTCTTTTTTATTTTAAATTTGGGAAGGAGTAGATGTAGTACCTGTACCCAAAAATGTCTGTGTAAATGCCTGGAAATAGACAACTTTTATTGTCATTTTGTATGGTGTAGTGTTTACAATACGAAATTTCATTCTGTACAGCTTTCATAACCTTTCCATTCCTAAAAGTATGTGTGTATAGTGTGGGAGAAAGCACATGGTGTAAAAAAAACATTGATATGGAAATTCAAAGGATTAAATATGTATGGTGTTATCAGTGTGATGCGTAGTCAGTGACATGATTAAGAGTTTTCTCAACAGCCATAGCCACGGCTGACCTATTTTGATTTGATATTAGTTGAATTCCTGGCTAAATCACCTTGTAGATTTCCCATCATACAGATAGTAGGATCAGAAGCCTGCAGCTTAAATTGAGGGGCTTTTACAAATTCACAAGACCTCATAATCCCCTTCAGGCAAGCTTAGCTTGGCTGTTCTCTAAATGAACCAAGAAAGACGTGCTCTGTGAATCCATTCACAGCGAGTTTAGGGCAAAATGAGTCAGACAAACACTTCTGAATATTTCTCTTTTACTCTTGGAATTAGAGTTTCTAGGGATACAATCCCATCTTTGTATGACTTGATTTATGGGGTGAAAATAAATTAGCACTGTTAATTTTTCCAGGGGAAAGCTCTGAATGGTTCGGCTCTAATCCAATGAGAGAACGTTCAAAAGTTCTATTGACTAAAATGCTGTTACTGTTCGTTTTCCAGCCTGAGAAGACACAGAATCCCCTTCTTGTTACGTGAACTTAGTCCTTCATAATCTAAGAAGAATTCATTTAGTTACACTGGACATGCAAACAAACCTGACAGATTTATGGCCTCGTAAGAATTACCTTCATTAGTCTAAGAGACAAGAACAGTCAGTCTATGAATGCAGCATGATAAGTAGCTGTGGGCTGTGACAGGACCACAAACGTATACCAGGATAATTACTTTGTTGTTCGAATGGGAGGAGATGATCTCATGTTTGACCTTTCTGAATAAAGAGAAATTTGTGTTGCATTATCAAGGTTAGAGTTTCCTTTTTGGGCAGATAAACCAAAGTCGGGCATCGTTATCCAGGAAGTAAACACAAGCAAAACCAAACAAAACAAAACAAAAAAAATATACATATAAAAAATAAAAGCACAGCTTCAGGATTGGTTTCTTTGTGTTATTTTCCAACAAACTAACATAAAAAACATAAAACAAGATTTAGAAAAGATATACCTGATACATACATCAGATGGTAATATATATATATATATATATAT
>NW_015150675.1:738920-777656 GCF_000732505.1 Cyprinodon variegatus | reverse complement strand
AAGTTTGGTGTCGATCATTCGATTTCATCCTGGACACTACAGAAAATGGGCTAAAAGTGTTAAAAACCGGAATTCTCCTTTAACACTATTTGTGTAGATTCAATGTTATGATTTTATTTTGTTATTATATGACTGTATTCTTATAATTTTCCAACATATTATTATTTTTATTATTACTATGTTCTATTGATCAAAATGATTGAAGGAAATCAAGCGTTGAGGTCCTATCAGAGCCTATTCAACAACTTAAACAAGCCTATTGAACAACAACTCAGACAATGTATCTGAGACAAACACATCCTTAAACTGAAGAGAACAACTCCAAGTTGTCCATTCTCTGACATGATAAACCATTATGACAGTAGTGTCATCACTGCAATTCCCTCTAGAAACATGGTTCATTGCCTTTTCATTATCTACTACATAAATTGGAAAGCAGATGCATTTTAATTAGCTGCTAGCATAATTATATCTTTGCTTATCTCAACACTTTCTAAACATGCTCCCATCAACCCTCAACCTCTCCTTCTTTCCAACAGAAACTTGGCAAGAAAACAGATGTCATGAGTTTTCCCAGCGCTGTTGCTGCTGCTGCTCACGGAAATGGTTTTTTGGCTCAGACTCTGCTCTGAAAGCATAAAGGCTTTATTAAGGTGGAATAAGGGATTGGATGTTGAATTTATATATCTAGGTTTATTCATCCTTCACTATGAACCCAGATGCATATAACATAAAAAATCTAATAAAAACATAATATGATTCTAATCCAGTTAGAGATAATCTTTAAAAACATTACTTCTAAAGAAAGTTCACATAATTATTTTTACAGCTGCTAAGGCTGTTGCTGTGTTTTTGGATTACATCACGTTCACTGTGTCTAAAGCCTCAGGGATTATAGTATCATCTGATTATCTAAGGAATGAAGAATGAACTTTTATGATATTACATCATCATGTAGCTTTTCTAACTCCCAAAGCGTCACGGTATTACGTAATCCTTAACAGACTCAATCTCTTAACAATATTTACTGTATAAATAAACCCTCCAAAGATGCACAGTAAATCTTTTATTATTTCCAGTAGAGACACTTGGATAATCTCTGTATTATCCTTTACTTTTTTGAATTGTTTCTGTTTTACATCTGGCATGGTCAGGCTTGTTCTGGACTGCTGTTTGGCTGTTGAGTCTGCAGCCAGGAGACAGTGCTTTCCGCTTCAGGGTTAGTCAGCATTATCAGGCTCTGGGTTTCTAGATCGGTGTCAGATTTGGGGGGATTGACAGTAGGAGTTTGGGTGAGGTCTGACAAAACTACATGTCCAGTATTTAGTCAAACATATTTTGCATTCATGTATTTGGGTGTGGTAAATTTACCTGAAGGAAATATGACATTTTTTTTACGATAACATCCAAAATGGAAAAAAATTATAAGTATCACAATAGTATCTTCATGTTATCTGTAGTCCAGCCTCTCTCTTTTTATAACAACTTTTTAACATTTTCATTTCATGACACAGGAGTGCAGGGAAAATGCAGGTGCTTTTTAAATGTTATACTATTGAATAATGTTGTATTATTCAACATTATAATGCAATGATGGTGACAACAGTGGCGTTGGATTAAGCTGTTTGCTCTTCAACCAGAGTATTGTCGATTCAAGCCCTTTCTCCAGGTCTCAGTGCCATTGTGTCCTTGTCACCGGCATTGCCTGCTGATGGTGGTTGGAGAGAATAGTGGCTCCAGTCTCGCTTCTGTCAGTGAACCCCAGGACAGCTGTGGCCACAATGTAGCTTGCCACCATCAGTGTGTGTGAATGGGTGAATTACTGAATGTAGTGTAAAGTGCTTTGGTCAAGTCCTTTCGACTTGAAAAAGCTCTATATAAGTACAGGTGCTTTATTGGTGAGCAGAAGAAAAACAACAAAAATGAGATGGTGAAAGTGTGAATGTTAAGGATTTTTGAGGAATAAGGTTAATTATTCTGAAGAAAAAAATCTGTTTAATTATTTTGGAACACATATAGGAAAGTCATTTAGAAATTCCCACCCGACAGAGCAGGCTGAAACAAATCCAACCGGTGGAGCTTTACTGAATGCTGGTTCTCCTCCGGCTGCGGAGGAAGGGGCGTCTTCCCCGGTAACTGTCTCTGATGCTGAAGAGGGAAGCAGCGCTATTAATAGACAGCCTATGAGGGATGAAATAGAGAAACCTGGAAATAATGTTCTGAAAGAGTCTTCTAACTAAGGTCATCTTGTGAAAGAAACAGATCAGACAGCTAATTCTGTCTGCGTTGCTGCTGAGTCAGTGTTGCTGCCCCCAGATGAGGGGCGTCCCAGCCTGCGCCTGACGCTCCACAGGTGGATTATATGATATGGAGTATGACAGCAAATCAGACACCATTCCAATCGCAGATTCCCAATCATACAGTGGTGACTTGTATACTTTAGATGAAACTTGATGAAACTATTGGAAAACATGTGAAAGTTACAGATTACTTTCCTGATGTTGAAAAATGTATCAAGAGTGCACGGATGGTACAGAAAACAGTTGGGTTCGAAATGCTTGATGAAAAGAAACGATTCTGTTTAAAAAAGCATATGAAAAACCTCCAGAGACAGTTATTAGTAAACAAAGGACAAGGGTCAAAACGTTTAAAATTCCAGAAGTAAGGTTATGATAATAGAACACTGAGTGGTCTTTTCTTTGCTGTCTTTGTGTGTCCTCCGTTCGTTTTCACCTCCATGCATAATATCAGGGTGGGATCTTTAAATATCAATGGGTGGAGGGGTCCATATAAAAAAACTGTTAGTTTGGAGATGATCATTCAAAAGAAGCTAGATGTTTTGTTTTTACAGGAGACACATACCGATCGTGAAAACGAGATAGAATGGGGTATCAATTGGAAAGGGAATTATTTTTTATCTCATGGGACCAGGTCATCTGCTGGTTTAGCTATTTTATTTTCACCAGGATTGATTGCTAACATCAAATCACAAACTGAGTTAGTGTCAGGCAGGGTCCTGGTGATTAGAGCAGAAATAGAAAGCTTTTGTTTTTGTTTTATTAATGTTTATGCACCAAACCCAGGGGTATACAGGATTGAGACTTTTGAGAAAATGCACAGTTATTTGCAGCAGTCTAATCAAAATGAGTGTGTTGTGATGGGCGGGGATTGGAACTGCTCTACTAACTTCACTACAGATAGAACAGGTGAAGAACCTCATCTTCCATCTTCTTTTAAGTTGGTTCAGCTGATTTCAGAGCTGAATTTAGTTGATGCTTGGAGGAATAAACACCCTCAAGATAAACAGTACACATGGGTAAAAATTAAGGATGGAACTGTTAGTGGGGCTAGTTTTGATAGATTTTATATCTCTGATTTTCATAGAAATACACTGTCCAACTGCCTAATTTGTCCAGTTGGTTTTTCTGACCATCATCTAGTCTATATGCATTTGTGTCTTTCATCCACTATTAGAAGTAAATCTTATTGGCATTTCAGTATTAAACTGCTTCAAAACACGTCTTTCTGTCAAAGTTTTAGTAATTTTTGGCAGTTATGGAAAGAAAGGAAGTCAGATTTTACCTCTTTAACTGAGTGGTGGGAAGTTGGTAAGGCTCAGAGTACTCTGTCAACAATAGACAGGTCATTCTACAACTAAAATAAAAAAATGTGATTCAGAATTTAGAAATCAAATAACACTATTCAAAATGACATGCTTACAGATGTTAAAAATAATGATCAGCTTAAACAAAAGAAAGATCAGTTAAGTCGTTTTTTATATGAACAGGATGAAGGGGCATTAGTCTGGTCTAGGTTTGTTAATATTAAAGACATGGATGCACCTACATCCTTCTTTTTCAACCTAGAGAGGAATTTCAGTCAAACGAAACAGCTGATTGACCTTCGGCTTCCAGATGGAACTCTGACCACTGATCCTAACACCATGAAGGAGCAGGCTGTGGCCTTTTATAGTGATCTTTTCAGACGGCAGGACTGTAGCTTCCTCAACTTTCTGCTGCAGATTGGGCGATTTTGGATACTGGAGTATCACTGGAAGAGCTGACTGCTGCTGTTGGACAAATGGCTTCTGGAAAGACTCCAGGTCTAGATGGTTTACCTGCAGACTTTTATAAACATTTTTGGAGACTTTTGGGAGAGGACTTGTGGGAGGTTCTTCAGGAGTGCTCCTCGTCAGGCATCTTGCCATCATCCCGCCGACAAGCTGTTCTCTCCTTACTTCCAAAAAAAGGAGACCTGACTTTGTTGAAAAACTGGAGACCAGTTGCCCTCCTCTGTGTAGATTATAAATTATTTTCTAAAGTACTTTCAAATAGGCTGAAGAACATCCTTTTTACACAAAGATCAATTATACCGTGTACCTGAAAGATCTATTATCGATAATCTTTTTCTTTTGAGAGACCTGATTGATATCTGTAAACTATATGGTATTGATGTTGGAATTATTTCCTTGGGCCAGGAAAAAGCTTTTGACAGGGTTGATCATTGTTTTCTGTTTTCTACACTGAGGGCTTTTGGTTTTGGTGATAAATTTATTTCTTTATTGGGGTTATTGTATAATGAAGTGGTTTGTGTTGTTAAAATTGGGGGAGGATTAAGTTGTCCTGTTAAAGGTCAGAGAGGTATTAGACAAGGGTGTCCTATTTCCGGACAACTGTACTCTATTGCAATTGAACCCCTTTTACACAAACTGCGCTCTGCTTAAACTGGTGTTATTCCTCATGGTATCCCAAATCATTCAGGTTTAGTGGTCTCTGCTTATGCTGATGATATAAACATTTTTGTTAGAAATCAGAACAATGTAAAGGGTTTTCAGCACTGTTTGGAGAGAACCTCTGTTTGAAAACAATTTCATCTCATCACAGCTTTTGTCATCTGGTACTTTAAGATCTAAGATGAGAGAAGCCGGATGTGTGAAGCTGGGTCATCTGATGAAGTTATCTGTGTCCAACCTAACTGAGCGTCCTGATGTGTGATCCAACAGGCTTGTGTTAAGGATGAAAGAAGAAGCCTGTGCTTCTCTGCTAGACTATGTCAGAGCATTTGCTGCTGATAATAGTCGTTTTAACCAATGGGATGATGAGTAAGAATATGCGTTTCCCTCAATTAGTGTCTCTCTTGCAGTGGATCAATGGCGTGATGAACCAGAAAAGCTGTTGTCCTTACAAGTTTCACCCCTAGGTCATTTTAAAGGCTTGGGGAAGAAGGCCTTGTACATTATTTGTGTGAAGGTTCTGAACTTACACTCTCTCGCAGAGGTAAGGGTGTCGAGGTGGACTGATTTTTTTGGCACCAGCTCTACCCCAAGAGGCTGTTGGCGGTCCCTGTACAAACCCCCGATTGAAAAACGGGTGGGTGACCTCCAGTGGAGGATTGTACATGGGGCAATAGCTACAAACAGGTATCTGGCACACCTTAATCCTGGCGCTAGTGTTAACTGTCCTTTTTGTTTACAGGAGGAAACGTTGCATCATATTTTTGTTGAATGTTTAAGATTTAATCCTCTTTTTGTTCTTTTGGATCGTTTGTTTAGTGGTTTTGGTGTTCAGTCTTCCAGCTATATTTTTATTTATGGTCCACGGTATTATGAAAAGAAGAGATCTGTTCATGTGCTTTGCAATTTCATTTCTGGAATGGCAAAACTAGCAATATGGATATCAAGAAAGAACAAAATTAATGGTCATCAAACGGAAGATGCTTGTGTGTTATTTAAGAGACTGGTCTTTGCTCGTGTTCAAGTAGAAGTTCATTTTTTTAGGTTGACAAAGAGTATAGATGTTTTTGTAAGTAAGTGGGGCTTTAATGGTGCTCTATGTTCAGTAGATGAAGAATATTCAGTTTTTGCTTTTTGATGTTTTTATTTTATTAACTTTGTTTTGTTTTATTGATTGCTGGATTGTGTAATAAAGGTAATTTTAAACTCAACTCTTTCTTTCTTTCTTTCTTTCTTTCTTTCTTTCTTTCTTTCTTTCTTTCTTTCTTTCTTTCTTTCTTTCTTTCTAGCTGTTAAAACTTCGGCTGAGTAATATTATGAGCTAGAAGGGTACTAATTTCTAGATGAATACTTTAGCACTCTGACAGAGTTGGATTTGACTGCCTGCTCTTATAAGGAGAGCTGCTGCTCTTAGCTAAATTCAACACATTAGCCAGATTAGATGAAGTCCGGGTAAAACATTTAGAGGTCGTTTTGGTTGTTGACATGACCCAAAATACCTTTATACTGAGATCACTGCGGGAGTCTCCCTCTGATCGACTCAGTCATTTCTGTGTCCAGATGCACTGATCCCACTCTGAATTCCTCAGAAACTGTTTTTAGGCTGACTTATATAACAGCCTTTCCCCTCACCCCAGCTAGGCAGCAAGCTGCTGTAAAGCTGTTCTCAGATTGTCCAATGTAATTTAACTTTGACAGTCTTACACAATACTTTAAATTTATATAAGGTTTGTTTGCTGAGTGTGATTACTGTGCTTGATAAAAAGGACTGCAGTGGGTATAAAGACCTGAACTAAGTCCTTAACTTCCAGTATGTTCCTCTTTTTGAGCAATAATTGTCATGGAAAAGTGATTTCCAGGGCTGTAAATATTTGACAGAGTAACATCCTTTATTTTCTTCCCAGCTTCCTTCTGTAATTCATTGGCTTGTATCATGTAGCAGGGTTAATTATTACTAAATCCAAAAGGTCTTGTGCTTTTTCAAACTTTCCCAGGCCATCCTCATTCATGTACAGTCACTCTTAATGGAAGAATATGCTGAAGGAGTACCATTTACTGTACTTTTACTGTAAAATCTGGGTAACCTTTTCCACATAGAAATTGATTGAATAGAAATCGAATACGATGATTTTACCCTATATCTTTAACTGAGTTTGTGTTTTTGCACTTTATTTTTAAAAAATTCTGAAAAACCTTCAAACTGTCTCTTCACTAAAAAAAGTAGAGTATTCGTCATAATTTCTACTCTGTATTTTTAAGCTTCAGTAAAAATTAGAGTTTCTGAAATAAAATAAAACATTTTTTTAATGTAATACATGGATTTTGGGGAAAGAATAAGTTTTACTTAGATTTCCTGTTTAAGGAATTCTAGATCTAAGAAATCTATTTATATTTTTAATAGCAGTATGTACATAAACCTAAAAATACTACATAAACTTTACTATAAAAATGTTATGCTTTGAAACGCACACACGGCGCACTGCAGCACTGATTCTGCTCCGAGTCCAGACGTTACAGGATCTCAGAAAAAGCAAGTGGTAGTCCCGACGAAAGTCATTTTGGCAGGGTGCAACAGTACTGTAAAAGCCTGCTTGCTGCTCATGGGACTAATATATGCCCTGAACTTGGCATACCATCCCACTTTGCACTACACTTTTAAGTCTTCAAAAACTTTCCTGGAGCTGAATGGATTTAAACTGTACCCAAAAGTAAACACCCTGAATTTGAAGTTGCTTTCCTAAATGCATTCATGACTTTGTCATCTTAGGGTAGGGAAATGTGGCATCAAAGGCTAAAAATTTGTAATGGGTTCCAGTTAATCTTAGCCTGTCATTAATGTTTTTAATTTTTGCCAAACAAGGTATATGTTATTTGGCAAAAAAAATAAAACAGATACCTTTATTCAAATATCTAGTAGAGATTTTATTCTTTATTGAGAAATGTTGGACAGTTTAATCTCTTAATTTTTAATTGAGTTGATTTTGCTTCATTAATCTTGAAATTGCATTCTCAAAAACCCACTAGTCTGGACGACTGGTTTAAATGTTGAAATTGCACTGTTTCAGTATGTAGGTTTGTAAGATTTTTATTGCCTATTGGAGCAGTGATATCTACTGCCCTCTACAAGTTTGTCCACTTCAATGTGGTGAATTTAGCTCTAAAACAAATTTTTTCAGCTTCAACAAAGTAACATATACCTTCAAAAGTCTTTAGGTTGAACTGTACCGGATATATGGGACATTATGTGTGCAAAACACTTTTACACATCACAAACACTTCTATTTGGGGTTTGTTTACTTTTGAGACATGTAGGATTTAAATACGTTAAATATTACCTGTAGTCATTTCCTTCCCAACTCCCTCATTTGTTAGGCTCGTTTCCAAATCTACCATGAGGACTTTTGACTGCATTTTACAAAAGACCAACCCCAGGAGGGGTGAAAGATAAAGGCTAGTTTCCAAACAGCAGCAAGCACTGAAAATCCTTTTTAGGTCATATCAAAGCAAACTGAGGCCAAATAAGCAAACCACAGGGAAAAACTGTGTATACTCAGCACTGAGCTGCATTACTGCTACCTGACCTCACACTGGAAAATTCTTTGGCATCCAGTAGCCTTCTCAGAGAGGTTATTTGAATGATAAACATCAAAGAAGCGTTTATACCCTCATGATTATTTAAGAATTTATAAAACAGGCGATTTAATTCTCCTGAGCCATGACATTGAAAACTATTTCATTTGTTTCTACTCGTCTTGCGTAACGTCTTTGGCAAGAAAATATGCCCAGAGTTTTTGCGGTCTCGTGTTTTTTACACAGATGCCAGAGGGCGAGAGGTGTTCATATCTTGAATAAATAAATGGCTGCAGGAACTTACCATTTAAGACCCTCTTTCATTATCCCTTTTCAGAAAGTGTCAGCCAGTAGCACTTGTTGAACTTCAGCAGCACATCCTGTGTAGCATTGAAAAAAGCAAATAACAAACTGACCTTCCTGTCAGTAAATGGGCTCTAAAAGTGGCTCCCTTGAGTACCACACTTCCACCTCAGAGGATATGCTAAATAATAGATAAAAGGGCAAGAGTTTTTCAGTCAATGAATGTAGATTTGGACCTTAGAGCTAATGAATTCATACTGTAAATTACTGTAAGTTTAGAATTAGAATCTTTATTGCAGCATTTACACTAAACAAGAATAAATAAAAACAAAAAGTAAATTCTTTGAGAAGTATCTATAGTACCTAGCGAACTCTTTGGCTACACAAATAACTTATAGCCCGACACTAGCATCTGGCTAACCTGACTCCGCCAGATGGATTTGCTCCCCATATCCTTCTGGAAACCGTCCTTTGCAGTAATTTTGGGAAGGGGCAAAAATACTGGTTAGCTGATTGGCCTATGTTGGTGATAGACGGGCCAAATAAACCAATCAGATCAACGAAGCATATGACGTACTAACAGACCGAGGATGAAAAAACACAACCACTAGCCAGGCTGCTCTTGCCGAAACCAGTCGGGAGAAGAGCAAAAACATATTTTCCTCTGAGAAAAGCCTCCAGAGCAGTGTTTTGCTCTTCTTTCAGTGAAGAAATACAGTGTAATTCCGATAAAACTTGCTCGATAGCCACGCTAACACTAGTTTAATCGGCTGAAGCCGCCATGTTCTTTAGACTGAACTGTCGCGCTTCTCGTTGCGTCACCCCTCAACATGCCTCAAAGCCAACGCTGATTGGACATTCGTTTGGTGAACGGCTCCAAATTTTCTTCAACGGAGAGTCTCCAGACTGATTAGCGAGTGAAATCTTGAAAGCTCGCGAGATCAGGATGGTCTCACGAGGCTAGCATCTGGCAGCCTCTTGATGAATTTTAGCCCTTTCCTTATATAATCAGAAATCCTAACATATACTTTCAACATGTTTCACGTCAGAAAACCAGAATGGGCTTTTCTTAGATTCCCCAGAATCTTGACTTTGAGAGATGTTTGGGGTTATTGACCTATTAGAAGGTTCAATGATGTTCAAGTCTCAGCTTCCTCCTTGACAAGAATGTATTTTCTCCCAAAATTCCCTGACTACCGATTGAATCCATCTCTCTCTCTCTCTACACACCCCTGGGGTCCAATGCCAGAGGAAGAAAAAGAGCCCCACAGTATCACTGAGCCATTTCCATGTTGTTTTTTCTCAGCTAACGCTTCATTTGTCTCCCTCTGTTCCAACTCAATTCATGCTATGGATACCGTATAGCTCCGATTTCTAACATATTTAATCTCAAGGCACTTTATAGAATCAATTAAATCACACATATAACTAATCCAAAGGGCTGTAAAGATGCGCTTACAAGTCATCACACCACAGACCAAAATCCCAGAACCTCCTGGATTTATGTAAATGTGAACTAACTGTTGTCAATATTTCTTGAACCTTCTACAGCTGTTGAAACGTCTTGCTATTGCCTCGCCTGAGGATGTTCTGACAACTGTTTTATTTCATAACAATATTGCACCTGATTGGGTAATGTGTGCCCCTGGTATAATGGTTCAATTATTTGGGTTGAAAAAAGTTGGAATGACAGTAGTCCCTGTAAAATAATTTATTGTTGAATTTTGTATTGTAAATTTGGGTGCAGATCCATTTACAATAAGGGTTGAAGGTAAAGCAGCACCTTGGTGTGATCCTTACAAATGTAAGTAGCATAACTATTTTCTGTGCTCATTGAAGGAAAACATGATTAAACACATCCAGATAGTCAAGAACAGAGAGGAGAATTAGGAAGTTTGAAGTTTAGAAGCTTTCCTGCATGACTGATGGTAAAAGAACTGTGACGGTTTTGCCCAAGCCTGCTAAGGTAAAAATTACGGGAAAGTTCTTTTCACAATATCAGATGCCGTTTATCCTGTTTGCACTGTAGATGCACTTTGATATGTACAGAACATTTCCAAAATTACAATGAGAATTTTAGCATTACATTTCTTGGACTGACAATGTTCCAAAGGAAAGGTGTAAGGAAAAGTATCAAAGATAGTCTGCAGTCAAAGTTAGTTTTAGCTTGTTTTAATATTCCTTTATTAAACTTTTTGAATAATATGCTTTTGTAGGTTCATGAAGGTTTATTTTTGTAAATACAATAATTGTATTCCCAGTGTCAAATGTTAAATTTGCTCTTACACAGCTGTTACACAGTTGAGTGCATTCAATGTCACTGCAGTAATTCTCACATGACCTGGATACTAAAGGTTTAAGCTCACATTGGAAAGAAAGGATGGAAGGAAATGTTCATTTGTCTCTCAAATTATTTACCAATAATATCACCACAATGATATTTTTATTTCTATATCTAAGGATTACATCATTTTAAATAGTTAAAAAATCTTTACAAAGCCTTTTATTTTTTATTTTTTGTCTTTTAAAGCCCTGAACGTTTTGATATGAGAAAACAGTTTCATCCTTCTGCCACTTACTTCTTTAGAGACTTTAACAATAAAACTGCACAATAAGCTCTTATTGCTCTAAGTTTAAATGATGTTGCTTAGTCCTGCTATTACCCACTCTACTGCTTTCTTTTCGTTTGTTTGTTTTCAAGAAACCATTTTATTTACTGTTACAGCTGCCATTTTTAACACACTGACAGCTTCTTTTACATTGTTACCAGGGCAAGGAGATCTAAGTGTAAAAATGTCCGTACCATTGTAACTGAAATGCAAATTACTGGCAAATACACAATGAGGGTTTTTTATTGTGAGTATTAACTGCATGTTTCCCCCCGATGTCTATAACCTGCACCCAAACAGACATGTAAACCCTGAAAGAGAGTATAAGTGATGATGCCTCTAAGGGCCCCCGGTTGCTTTATTCTTATCTGAGAAAAAAACAAGAAAGAGAGAAGGTTGGAGAGGAGAAAAAGAACTATGAAAGGAGGGTGGACAGTTATTCTGTTTTTTCTCCAAGACTGAGGGCTTTAGCTGAGAACAAAACAGCTAGTGAGTTGTTGGAAGAGCAGACTCTTCATTTCCCTTTGAATGACATAAAATAGCAGAAAATACTGACAGAATTACAGGCTGTGCTAGCACATATATTGTTGTACCTTTAATACATCAGAAGAAGCTGTGATTAGAAATAGGCCTATCCCACAGTTTAAAAACACGTGTTTTTAAACTGTGGGATAGGCCTATTTCTAATCACAGCTTCTTCTGATGTATTAAAGGTACAACAATATATGTGCTAGCACAGCCTGTAATTCTGTCAGTATTTTCTGCTATTTTATGTCATTCAAAGGGAAATGAAGAGTCTGCTCTTCCAACAACTCACTAGCTGTTTTGTTCTCAGCTAAAGCCCTCAGTCTTGGAGAAAAAACAGAATAACTGTCCACCCTCCTTTCATAGTTCTTTTTCTCCTCTCCAACCTTCTCTCTTTCTTGTTTTTTTCTCAGATAAGAATAAAGCAACCGGGGGCCCTTAGAGGCATCATCACTTATACTCTCTTTCAGGGTTTACATGTCTGTTTGGGTGCAGGTTATAGACATCGGGGGGAAACATGCAGTTAATACTCACAATAAAAAACCCTCATTGTGTATTTGCCAGTAATTTGCATTTCAGTTACAATGGTACGGACATTTTTACACTTAGATCTCCTTGCCCTGGTAACAATGTAAAAGAAGCTGTCAGTGTGTTAAAAATGGCAGCTGTAACAGTAAATAAAATGGTTTCTTGAAAACAAACAAACGAAAAGAAAGCAGTAGAGTGGGTAATAGCAGGACTAAGCAACATCATTTAAACTTAGAGCAAAAAGAGCTTATTGTGCAGTTTTATTGTTAAAGTCTCTAAAGAAGTAAGTGGCAGAAGGATGAAACTGTTTTCTCATACCAAAACGTTCAGGGCTTTAAAAGACAAAAAATAAAAAATAAAAGGCTTTNATCCTGGGTGATCCAAAATGTGAATCTAAGGCTTTATTATTGTGGTGTTTTGGTGAAAGCTGTTTTACATGTGCCCAGAAAGCAAATAAAAATCCTGGGTTCCTCTTCACTAATGAGGAAAAATAAACCTTACTGTGCCACAATAAGATAATTGAGGAGGTCTTATAAATCCAACCAATTAACCTAGTATCATCTATGACCTGCTTGAGCATAATTAGCTATGCTTTAGAGGGACTTCACATTCACCTGATGGCCTCTCTTCTGGTCTTTTCTATGCTTGTTAATGCCAACTGTGACTCACATGTCACTACCTCATGCCATTTGGGCATTTGGCTGTGATTAAGGAGGCTGCTAGAGTTCAACCAGAACAGCAGAAGGAGTTAGAATAAGCGTTAAAGTGATTTTCAGTGGGATATGGTTGTTCATGTAATATACTGGTTTGGATGTTTCTGCAAAATGAAGCCCATAAGTTGCTTGGACAGAAATGCCTTCTTTATGGCAGCAGTCAGAGCAGAATGGACACATGGGTTCCAGAAAACAGAAATGTATTCTAACTAAGGTATGTGAAATTCCAACTCATAAAAAACTGATGATGGAAGCTTGAAGCAGATGGGCTACAGCAGCAGAAGACTGCACCAGGTGTCCCTAGTGTTGTATAAAAACTGAAAACAGTTTTTTCATCAACAACATGAAATTATTGATTCATTCTGCACTGAACCTTCAGTCCAGGCTCATGTTAATAATACAATGTGTTATATTATTTTTCTTGACATGCTTTTGTCTCCTAATTGATTGTTTAACCACCAATATAGTTGCTGATTATGCCCATCTAATGGGCTGTAAGCACAAATCCCCTACTCCCTAAGCTCCTCCTTTGTCTCCTGTGTTTCTCTACTGGATGAACTGATTAATCTAGGTGTGCCTGACCTCAGTAGCCATGACGAGTGGCCAGATTAATCAGTTTATCCTGTAATTAAAGACAGCAAACAAAGGCAGGCTGTGCATAGTGCTCATTGGTCCAAGCTTATATTAACAAGGTGTTCCCAATTAAGTGGCCCTGGTGTGACTTCATTCAAATAAGCTAAACTAAAGCATTACACTAAGTAATACAGTTTCCTTAACAGCCTCATTGGGGGTAATAATGGACCCCACTATGGAGCTGTTGTACTAATAAAGAAGCAAATCGATTTCTCTCCATGAAAATATTATTAAATCCCTCTGCTATGACTGTTATGCTTACAAACAATAATACAAATTTTGCCTCATACATTGGTGATTTGGACTATGGAGAGGTTGGCTTGAAATGGGAATGTGTGCCGGATACCATTGTACCCAAAGCGGCAAGAGAGGATATGATGAAAGAGTAGCACTTTTAAGAAAAGGATCAACACAATATTCAAGAAATCCTAGCTCTGAAACAATCAGTTGTGACTGCATGACTTTGTTTGGCCCAATTATAAACTCTCTGTGTCAAAGCAAATTTGATCAACCAATGTTGTGAATTTCTCACCTCTACCGTTCTTTGGACTGATAACTGGACAGGACCAGGAGTGGCAGTCACTGATGGTGCTGTCACAAAGATCTTGGCTAGACATACAGGTATATACATGGATATTCAGACATACAGTACATGGATGGATGGATGGATGGATGGATGGATGGATGGATGGATGGATGGATGGATGGATGGATGGATGGATGGATGGATGAAGTTAAGTGCAGACTTTTGTCTGTTTTGCAAAAGCACAAAAAAGTGCTTTTCTGGCACTAAGGTACCGTTAGGTTGAGAGAAGAAAAATACACCTGCAATTCATGACAGTGGTAAAGCTGAAAATAACTTTTCCACAATGATTGTAGATTTTTTTAAGTTATAACTTATTTTTTAGAGGCTCTGTAAAAAACAAACAAAAATATATTCTTGTCTTGCTTATCAGAATGGAGGGTTTCACTCAGGCTGGCATCATGGAAGAACCATCACCTATAAATACAGACCTGTGGCTCATGTCATCGCTGGCCTTAAGTAGTTTATAATATCAGATTTGTCTGTCAAATAAATAAATAACCTTGCTTCATGCACATTTTGTGAATTCATTATCCCAAATTTTGTTATCTTTAAAACCAGTCTCTAAATCCAGAAAGAGTATAAAAGAAATAGAATACTTACTGTCGGAAGTCATTCAACCTTTTTTTTTTTTTTAATCCACTTTAAAAAAAAAAACAAACAAAAAAAAAACATTAAAGTCTCCCACACTGAGAAACAGAATGCATAAAGGAAAAAAAATGATAATTTGGCACACCTCTTTGTAAAAAGTACTTTAAGCGACAAATAATCATTATGTGATTATTTTTATGAGAAACACTTTTTGTGTGCTGTTTCTTTAAACTCATAGTATGGAGGATATTTCCTCTCTTTTTTAACATGGACATATACACTGTTGTACAAAGTGTGCTTTACATAACTTTCCTCTTAGATAGCAGAAAAACTGTTTTATAGAAGAATGTAAAATGACATAAATGATTTATAACATCTCATAAAGTATCCTTATCATCCTCTACTCTTGGCTTTTACTTCTTGTACTTCATTAATGGATAACCTAATTACAGCTAATATGTTTGTTTAACAAAGATTAGAATATTCAACCTTATTTGATAAATTTTATTAGATGAGGAACACATGGATGATTTCACCTTTCAGCTGTAAAATGAAAAAGTTTAGTGGCATCTGATAATCAAAGTAAGACTAGCTGTGCATGAGTGTGGCCAATACTAAAGAAAATAAAAAAATAATAATGACAATTGAAAAGGGTGTGTTGTACGGCGACAGCTTTTTATGTGTTACCGAGCTTGTTCTCTTTTTTTTCTTATATCATCACATAAATGATGCAGAAATCAAGTTGCAAGGAGAAGGCCATTGTTTAGATAAACCAGTAAGATGTTTTGTTTTTAAGTTTTCCACAAGCCATCAGAAGTCACAGAAAACATACAGAAGGCAAACAAAACAACAAAAACTGGTAGAAGAATGAGACCAAAACTGAACTCATGTGCCCCATGCAATGTTTGTTGCTTAAACAAACTATGTGCACAGATCGTAGTGCCAGTATCTTTTCTGGCGATTCTTTTTTTTTTCTAAAACCCTTGGCCAATATCAAGGGGTGATGCTCCTTTTTGGACGTGGGAAGCAGCAGTCGGCCACTAAGAACATGAAAAAAGTAAGCAGATCTAAGCGGACTAAAATCTTTTTTTTTCTTAAGCGCTGTTGTCTAGAGAAATTGAAGCCCATTTTGCTGTGCTTGAAGTTATTTTAAAGTAAGTGTTTTTAAACTAAAAGTAGCATTACTGAGTTTCCATTTTTTTTGGATAAATGAAGTATTTGGAATTGAAATGAATAGTAACTATGCTTTCTAAGAGATTTGTGAAAGTGTAGAATGGCACATTTTATGTAAAAGGCTAGTGTGGACTGCACACTTGTAACATTTGTAACAGTGATTTTTGAATGCAACTGTAACTAAAGAAGGTGATGAAATCAGTCACTACACATAGTTTATATCATGTCTCAGCTGAGAACAGAGCAGCAGTGTCTCACTTGCACTTCTAATCATTTACCCTCAGCTTTGAAATGTGAGTGGTTTACTCATTTAAAGAATGCCAAGGTTATCGAAACTGCTTCGGAGAGCAAGATTACAGCCACTGAACAGAGAAACAATCATTGCTGATTCTAACTTGATGAACTCTGCTATTCCTTCAGAACTCGGTCCTGGCAAGTGAAGCAGCAGAGGAAACTTCGCCACAGTATTTTTAGTAGAGCAAAGGCGGTAATCATCTTTCTCCTCTGGGACTGCAGAATGCAGCTTTCTGGTCACCAAGTTTTTTTCTGTTAGTTTCCACAGAAACCAGACGATGAGTCAACTCAACAAGTTCAGCCAATGAAGCCTTTCAGTTTGGGAAGTGAGCTTTGAATTTCCAGCTTGCTCCCTGCACAGCGGATCTGGAAAATTTAAAAAAAGTGAGGGAGAGCAAACAGTGGCTGGATGATGGCTGTGTTCCCAGTTCTGGTCTTACTTAATCTGCCCTCTGTTCCGCCTCCTCCTTCACCTCTTCTGTTCTCTGTTCTCCCACACTCCAGTTCTCCGCTCTTTTTATATGTCACTCATTTTCAGTTTTACCCTTACGCTCTCCTCCCTGTTAAGTTTTTACCCTCCCTGTTCTTTGCACCCTGTGGTCACCCCCGCAGGCATTTCCCATCCACAGCATCAAACACATCTTCTTACTGGAAGATCTGCAAAGCCAGACATTGAGGCCTTTTTTCTCAGACGCCATTTCCAGTCATATTTTTATATCTATCACTACATGACGGCCTTATCTTACTTGGCTACTAACTCTTTTTGTAAAACATGAACTCTGCACTGCTTTTGTTTAGATTGAAGAGTTTAATAAGGACCACTTCCTGTGTCCTGTCTGTTGTTTGATAGGTTTCCAGCATGGAGTACTTATTCCGGTAAATGGGGCCCAAATCTCCAGCAGTGTTCTTTAGTTCATTTCCTTGTGATTCTTTTGGTCTCCTTGTCCTTTTCGTCAACATAAACACACTGCTGATAAATAATATTTTCAAATGGAATTAAAACTGTCATTACAGATGGTAACAAAACAGACCCTAAACAGATGAGACGCAACTACTGACATACATCAGTCTGGAAAACGATATATCAAGCTTTAGAGACTGAATTTATCAATACAGATAGTTATGATCCACAAATGGAGAAAACATCCTGGATTTGTCAACCTAGGAAAATTATTTCAGGCGCACATTAATGACTCATCAATTAGGTGGCAGATGAACCCAAAACATTTTCAGTACCAAAGATATCAGTTAACTCAGTTAGGATTAGAGTTCATGCTTCAACTTCAGGAAAATTACCAGTCTAAAAATGGCCTCCATTGTAGGGTTTTGATGCCAAAACCCTGCTGACTAAAAAAGCCCCTCGCACATTTACTAGAAAATATTGAATACTTAATAAAAAAATAAATAAATAAAACTTTTGTTAGAACGTACATTCTGGTATACTTTTTTAAGTTAAATAAGATAATCCTTATAGTCCAACATGGTTGCTGTAATATTATGGTCTGGGCTTGACTAGCTACTTCAGGACCTGTTGTAGTTAGCTTTATATGTTTAATGCTTTACATTTTTTAATGAGAATGTCAAGCCATAATTATTTGACCATAATCTCAAGCCATTTGGTTTATTGAGAAGCACAATGATTTAAAGCACATAAAAAAGCCTACCCAGTAATAGCACAACATAAACAAAATTCAGGTCTTTAAGTGTTGTTTGGACACCAAAACTCAGTTTGCTGGTTATTACCAAAGGTTTACAGTAGTTGTTGTTAAATCCTCTTATTAAGCTTAAGCATTTTGTTCTCACACAGTTTAGAAGCGTCCACAAAATCAAAAACGGAGAAAATTTGTAAGAGGGCAAATATTTTTTTTCCCATCACTGCTTACTCTCTCCTTTCTACACCTCATTATTCCCTTGTCTTGGCCTCTCTGGGAGGAGGTCCAGCTCAATGGGAGTACTGGATGCCTGAGCAACTCTGTGCACGCCCTGCAGATGTGTGGAGCAAAGGGAATCACAAAGAACTTTTGTTTCAGAGTGAAAGTGTCAGATGATTCATTGATTTGTAAGTAATAAACAGGATAAGGGATGTAAAAAAGCTTTTTTTTTATTTAATCTCAGACCACTGACTAATTAAGACCAACTCATGTGTGGCTCTACAGAAGTTCTGACAGACTTTGTAAACAGTGTACTTATACTGACATGTACTGATAACAGATGACAGGCTGTTCTTGTTAATATTTATTAAAGGTTTCTGTGAAAGAAAGCATATAAAAGCTATGGTCTGGCTGATGCAATCTGGTTGTAACAAAGACATGTGGAGTTTGACCTCTTCTTGTGTGTTTGCACCATTTATCAGGATCACCATTCCTAGTTAATCAGTTAAAATGTATTTCAAACATTTTTCTTGTGTGGGAGCCATGAAGCCAGGCTGTATCTCAGAAAAAGATTATGCCATTCATGAACTTGCCACATATCTAATGTTGTTGCAACTTGAAGGATAGGTTTAGTATTTCTCAGGTCTGTAAAGAATGGCATTCAGTTGAATGGAACAGTACTGTAATAATTTTGGGCACTAACATAAAGTTTTCAATGGTCATAAGAAAAGTTAACATTCTTTTTTAACCTTTTTACATTACAAACTTAAAATCTTTTATAGGGATTTTTTTTTATATAAACAAACAAAAACTCATGTATGGTTATTATTCCAGCCAATAAAATCAGAGAACTGAGCCACACATTTTTTATTCTGTTTCCATGATTCAATACTTCACAATACCACATTTTATGGTACTGACAGTCTCTAGTAGATCATTATCGCTACCATCTTTGAAAATCTAACAAATTAAGTGTTGTGTGAAGAAGGTGAAGCTCAGCATACTGTGCATGTACAGTAATTTCAAAATCTTAAATTTTTTTAAATTTTAATCTTAAATTTTAAAATATTGCAACAACTCACAAATGTCTTTTGGTTTTTGACATTGACTTGGTCCTTTTAACACACACTTTTTTCCCTCTACATCATTCATCGGAACATTGTAGCTCTGACTATATTCATCAATCTTATCATGAACTCTGACCAGCTTACCTCTCTCTTATCTCACCAGATAACCTCCAATAAGGAGTTTACTGAATCTCCTATGTATGTTGTGATACAATACAAGTGGTAACTCTTTTGCCCAACACTGTTTTTTTCTCACCAGTCTTCCATGTGTACAGTAGCTAACTTGTGAAATAACTCTCCCACTTGAGCTCTAGATCTTAAGAGCTCATCAAGAATTAAGATTGGTATTTTTCAAGGAGTGGTCCATTTCAATCTGTAAAAGGTGTGTAGTAAAAATTATTTGACAGCTGTGCTGCTGCCATCAACACCTTTGTTTATAGATCTGTGTGCCTTTTATTCAGTGTAGAGCTGTTTTTCTGACTGTGACTAACTGTATGTGCTCTCTTTCATCCTCTGACATGGGAGCTGGCTCGGAGCTGCCTGGCTGTGTGTTTCCTGGACAGGGAGCTGGTTTACAGTTGCCTTTTGTATCTCTGCTTGTTTTTCTATGTCTGCTTCTTGGAGAACTTGAACCCCCGTCAGCCTCAGCAGATGGCCGCTCACACTGAGCCTGGTTCTGCTGGAGGTTTCTTCCTGTTAAAAGGGAGTTTTTCCTCTCCACTGTCGCTACAAGAATGCTTAGTGTGAGGGATTATATTTGAGTCAATTAGTCAATGCAATCAACTGGTTTTCCTTAGATAGAAAACTTTGAATCAATTTGACTGTATGATCTGGTTGAATTGTAAAGTGCCTTGAGATGACATGTGTTGTGAATTGCAGCTACAAGAATAAACTGAAATCAATTGAATTTATCACACTCACAGTCAGTCTGGAGGAGTAATATTGGTTTCCTCCTATGAAAGCCCTTTTATACCGAAACACTGCCAATATGCCATTATACAGTAGCTGTAAGTTAGAAACACGTTCAGCAGTCATCTGGAACATGTCAAATACATTGATATACATTGGAGATTTGTTCTTGATAAGTTATGCACACCAAAATTGTAGGTGAGTAAAGACAGTGCCGCATATGGCTTTGCAGGGAGAAGAGAAAGGAGGCCTCTGATTGGTCAATTCTACATCGGCTCTACCCTGGTTCCTGTTTGGTACCTAATGGCAGAAACCTTGTGTTGTTTGCACCAAAAGCCAAAACAGGCAGCGCCATGACCAGCCTTTCAGGAAAAATCACGGGTGTACTGTGTGTCGTCTGCTGTTGGATGAGCGGTTGTAGACGGCCAACATGCTCATCAAACCAACACCCACAATCCTAGCTAGTTTGTGATTGTCCCTCTTATGTTGTGGTATGGAATAACAGCACAGACCAAGCTTCAGAATTGGGCATAAATTTAAAATGTCTGCTTTATACCTGTAACAATCTAACTGGGACACACTGCTGTGAGATATCCACAGCCCTTTAGACTATAGGAGGAAACAACTTCCTGGAGAAACGTACTGAAGCACTAAGCTTCACCATATCAAGCTGTGATCTTATGTTCAAAGCTTTTAGATAATTAGACCAAGTCAAAGTTCAGTTAAAACATCTAGACAGTAACCATGCTTTTATATCAAGCCATTTGAATGCTTTAACCATGCCACAGTCTGGTTTCTGGAGCAAATTATTCCAGTGTGGTCACTTGCTGGTCACGAAAAATGGCTGGAACCCCTTTCCTTGGCATGCTTACTGCACCTCTGCTGGTCTTGGCACGATCTATTGAGTTCCCTTCCCTGGAGAAATATAATTAGGGAACATGGAGGTGATGTAAAAGTACTGCATTTGAAAAGAAAAAGAATCACAAAATCAAATAAGTGTACAAATCTGAATATGAAAGAGTTGGAAAATATCTTGTGGGGGTTATGTGGAGTAGGGAAGTGGTGCAGAGGCACAACAACATTTTAACACCAAAGTGGAAACAGTATCCCCTGCCCTGAAACAATCCATTGAAACTGCATGATGTTTGGTCCTATCTAAAACAAATGCTGAGCGAGAGCAAGAAATGTTAATCATCTCACAAAATTTTTAATTGTCAAATTTTGTAAATAATAACAGCTCTGTAACATCTTTTTAAGATACTTTGAGCTAAAGGTTGAAACATGTTAAGGCTGGTTCACAATTGTCAAAACTTAAGAGACCCTGTATATAACAATAAAAAATGGGTTTTGGTCATTAGGTGTGTTCTCTTAAACCAATCATGAACATTCCAACTGTCAGACAGAAAATCTCTCAAAACCTCTAAAGATACATATACAATAATACAATGTCAAGTTTCTACTGTTTAAGCAACTAAAGGGTCTGTGTGACAAATGAGAGTCCTCAACTGGGTCAGGTATCAGGTAGGTACCCGCAATAAATGTTCAGCAACAGGTAGAAAATAAAACTGTTTTATTTTGTGTACAAGCATAGGTATAAATAAGTATAAAGTGGTTGGATAGCACAGAAAAAAATATGACTTAAAGACAAGTTTTTAAGATTTAATAATTGACTAATTCTTCATCTTAATGAACATATGACCAAATAGCGACAGCATGACCATGTTGAGATCAGAAAACACTTAGAGGTTTTCCGTAAAACCATGCAAATGTCAATGTAAAAACATTGACATTTGCATGGTTATATGGTGATTTAATACACTAAGGGGAAGAAGCTCATGCAGAATCATAATGACATCTGAATTGCTCAGAGCAGAGTAAAAAACAAAAAGGGAGGTACTGCCTTAAGCCAACACGCCCTCTCTGACCTATCAAATAGCAAAAGCTCCCCTTGAGGCCCACTGGGAGAAACAAACCATGAAGCTCAGTTCTATGCTTTGTTATTGTCGTTCAGCCTCTAACGCTGCCTTCATCTTTTCTGTGTTAGATTCCTTCACTCTTTTCACTACTTCAAAAACTGCTTCATATACAGAGACTGTAATATAAAGCATATAGATTTATGTAATAACTAAGCCCACATGATTTATGATCAGCCACATGTGGGCAGTTGCTGGGGCTCCCCTATATAATATATGTGGAAAAAATGAGGAATCCTTTTGGCTGTAGTTATGGGAGAGGAAAGCCTAGAAGAGTCTCTTTTAGAAAGATCTGTGGAATTTAAATGTAAAATGAAGGTTCCAAAAGTTAATGTTGAGAAAGTAATTACAAATTAAATATATTTAAGTACAGCCTAACTATAGTAGTCTGTAATTATAACCATACTCTATTCAAATATAGTTCAAGAAAATAACCAATTCCTGTTCTCTACATCTGTATGAACAGCAGACGCATAGTGTTATTTATGTCATGATTCAGCTGAGGCTAAAAGAAGGTTATTTTGTTTTGGTTGGGTCACAGGGATGCAGCCGACTGATGTAAACACAAATAAACAGAAAGCTAGATACAAGACCTCACTGACCACAGCAGACATGGCAAGGGTCCTAAAGGCTCTGGGAGGAGGAAGAGGAACTGCAGGTCAGATAAGGAATTTCTCAAGAGTAGAAAGAATTTCCTGAAGTCCCTATAGAAGATAATGGAAGGGAGCCAAAAGCCCATTAGTGGGTAAGGTAATGTGCATTCCATTTAATGTTTTAGTTTTTGTAAAATTTTGAATTGATTTCTCTTCTCTATGGAAAAGCATTGTTAGTTATTGTTGATTTCTGGCCTGTTAGTGTCAATTCTATTGACACTAACAGGCCAGAAAACTAACAGCTAACTTCCTGTCATCCCCAGATGAATTGTGTAAGTGACAAACTGTGTAGCCACAGTCCACCTGACAGAGTTAAAAAGAAAATTTAAAAATACACTTCTTTGTGAGATGTACTGTTTGTACATGCAAATGCCCACATCTTTAAGTTCTGGGTTTTATGATAGAGAGCCTAAGCTGTTCGCTACATTTGTACAACTTTTTTGTACTTTTTTTTTTTTTTGTTAGGCTTTGGTCCCACTTTGACCAATGTTATTTATGCTTGTGTCTGCTACATAATGATGTGAGTAAAGTTGAAGGCTGTTTGGATTCAGCACAGCAGTCTGGAGCTCTTTTCCTACCCTGCATATTATTCTTAGTGTTGACCAAGTAAAAGGTGGAGGGATAGGAGCAAGGAACAGGAGGTAGGAGCTAGAGTTAGAGTTATTCTGATCAGATCTCAGTCTAAACTGGGACTAATACAGTGTTTTCTGCACCTCCAGCCTGGGCATATTGCACCATGATGTTGCCATGTACAAATGTTGGACGACCCAGTATTAGAATCAATGGAACCAAACGACATGTACTCCTGCCATCCAGGCATATAAGACATTTTCCACATTGCCTTTCATCTCTCAAGAATTGGCATCAGTGTTCCACCACAATGCAAACAAATGGCGTAGCACAAATCAAATACAGCTGCTCTTGCTGAAAGGTTGTGCGTCGGGTATTGCAATGTTTGCTTGTACTGAATGTTTGGCCCTTTATTAACTGCCTGAGAACACTCTCATGTTCCTGCTACCGTGCCTGTTCTAGAAATGCCAGGTACTTACAAATCAATGATATATCAAACCCCTCACTGGTCTGCATTTAGACTTAATTAAATTTGATGTGGATAATTTTTTCTAATGGCTTATATTAGTTGGAGTTGGAGCTTAAGGTCTCAAGTAAACAGGGCAGATCATAAATGGGAGAACTGTAATGTGCAGATCAAAAAGGTAAAATTCAAAGACCACAGAAACTTTTCTGTAATCAGGATAGATTTATATTTTTCTTATTAATGTAGGCATGTTTAAATTTAAGTGTTGTAATTGTTTAATAGACCTTACTTGTTAAACTTACATCACACATTATATTTCTATTTTTATGGCCTAATTTTGACTGTTTATATTGGTTAGAATAAATTATTATTCCAGTCTATAAGTTATCCAGTTTTAAAGAAAGTGATCTTTTGATTTTTGTAACTCTACTGTGAAACTGTTGTTTCTTTGGTTAGTACTAATTGTTTATAGTTTCATTGAAATTTGTTGGGTGATTGGATGCAGAACAAAAGAAATATCACACATGATTTTCAATTTTTAGTTCTGAGTTTTAATTTTGTCATTATATATGCTTTACAAAGTTTGCTCGCTGGACTTAACATCCTTGCTTTCTGCCACCAGTTTCCCGTCCACCAAGGTCTGAGTGACTGTCACCACTTTGGTCTGGACCTTCTTTGAATCAAAGGCATCCTCCAGTCTGTTACATTGAAAATGAGGAGAAAAACAAAAAAACGTAGCCACTGTTAACATGATTTTCTAATGACTTACTGTAGATGAGACTCTATCCCTATCAATTTATTATACTCAGTTTTTGAATGAAAAAGAATTATATCACATATGCAACATAGTGTATGTGTTTAACAAAGTAATTATGTTTCATCCACCTCATTACTTTCATACTCTTCACTTGCATCACCTGGATTTTAGCATATTGCCCATTGTCACCTATCATACTCACTGTAAGTCACCCCCTCCGTCCAGCAGCCTCCTGTACTCTGCAATCTCAGCCTCCAGCTTCACCTTGATGTTCAGCAGGTTTTCATACTCTCTTGAGTTTTCTTGGATGTCATTGCGGATCTGAGTTAGCTGTTCTTGTAGCCTTAAAATAATCAGATTGTACTTCTCCACCTCCTGATTGTACCGCATCTCAAGGTCACGCAAGGTGGCCTCCAGGGACGCTTTCTGTGAAGTAGCAAAATATTTGTGTTGTTGATTTGTAACAGATGGGATTAGAAAAAAATGTTACTTGTTAAGGTCCTTTCGGTGTGATATTACACATCTATAAAATGGTACAAAAATCAATATGTTAAGTTCTTAAAAGTTTAGAAAACAAAACTAAATCATCATAACTAATTTCAATTTCAAATCAGATAACATTTATTTCTGGATTTAGACTTTCTACAAAATAGACTTAGTTGTCTGTCCTTACCCTCCATAAACTGCTATATCTGGACAATACTACTCTAAAACTAAAGGCCTAATATTATGTGTAATGAAATATTAATATTATCTTAAAGCCCATCCCATAATTGAAAGCCCTCTTACCAGGCTGAGCGCGGACTGGAGTTCAATTTCCAAGGCTTGCTGTCTCCTCCTGGTTTCAGTCACTACAGTTGTGGCTTCCTTCAATGCTGTTGTGTTCTCAGTAACCTGGACTTGCACCTCTGTGATCTTAAGACAAAATAAAATATGTGATGGGTCCTGCAAGTAATTCTTCAAAATTGCATTTTACTAACATTTTACTGTTGCAGTCAAACTCTGTCATCTTTGTCTCTGAAGTGTGTCTTACCTGAGATTCATGCCATGCTTTGAGTTCCTCTTGGTTCTTAAGTGCTATCCTCTCATACTTCTCCCTCATTTCCTCCATGATCCTTGCCAGGTCCTGGCCCTTTGGAGCATCAACATCCACACGGACACCAGCCTGCGCAATCTGGGCTCGCAATTCAGCAACATCCTGTTTGGGAGGAAAAAGTCAGGGAGTGATTTCCTGAAAGGTTAGACAGGGAACCCTATGCAAAGAAAAAGTGTAAGAAACAATTTGCAAAGTTTTTTGATTCCCTTGTAGCAGAAAGAGTGAAGTAAAACAGGGACTATACTTGAATAGCTGTAATCTTAATAAATTTTAATACTCCTTAAATATGGTCATACCGCCTCATGGTTCTTCTTCAGGGTGATCAGTTCTTCCTTTAGAGACTCAATGTCCCCTTCCAGATGCAGGCGTATGACATTAGTGTCATCAAGAACCTTCCTAAGTCTGGCAACATCAGCCTCCACAGCCTGTCGCATGGACAGCTCATACTCCATCCTATGAACAGTTTCTTAACTTCAGTCAGACTCATCATGGGTGTAATATAAAAAAAATGACACTATTTTACCAACTTGACTCTGAAGTCATCTGAGGCCAGTCGGGCGTTGTCAACAGCAATTGCAAGATGGGCGTTTCCTTTGATCATGTCAGCAATCTACAGTATTAAAAAAACAACAAAGGAAATATTTTCCATTCAGTTATTTCCCTTTTAAGTCAATTTTGAAGTATTTTCAGTTTTCAATGATTTCTTAAAGCAAAATTGGGGTGAATGCTGCAGTTGATTCAATGGCCGACCTTTAATAAGGATAAACTTTGGTTAACTCCTTGCTGTTGGGATCACAAGGTTTATAATCACACTGTGGTCATAAAGTTTTATAAAGTACCATAAACAAAATCTTTGTAGTGTAGGAGGCGTAAAGTGACTCAACTAGGACAGACTTTGCTTAAAAGTGATAAGACTTTTACAAGGATTCACATAAAGTACAACTGAAGATACATATAGAGCTTGTGATTTGCTTGAAATTGTTCTGGATGAAACTTTGTTCTTCCCTATGAGCCAAGGGAAATAAGCCTTACCCAACAAGTTATAGATAGATCACTGCACTGCAGATTTTGCCAGTTTCTTGTTTTTTCTTCTTGGTATAACATAAAAATTCCCTGATTCCCTTCCCCTTTTTGTCCGATATTTTGACAGTAATTTATGTTTTAAGCCATTTATGTTTCTCAGTGAGAATTATCTAATAAATGGCTGGGCTGTGATAAATAGCAGCACCATGCCATGTTCCGGTGACAAACATTACAATGTTTTTTGACAAAATTTCAAGATGTTAATGTGAGATTTGTGCTGTGTAAATGCTTATTCATCAACACCCCATGGTTTGTACAACAAACAGCCAAAGGGTAAAAAATGTGTTCTAAAAATGTAAACCATCTGCCTGATATGGATGTCTTACGGAGGCTTTTTCTCACCTTGGCTCTGAGTTCGGCAATGATGATTTCGTATTTGCTGTAGTCCCTTCCTTCTACCGGGCCTCTCTTCTCGATGGTCTCCCTGATCTTGATCTCCAAGGATTTGTTGACCTTCTCTAGATTCCTGACTGTCTCCAGATAGCTGGCAAGACGGTCATTCAGATTCTGCATGGCAATCTTCTCATTTCCAGCTACCATGGTTCCACTGGTTGTCCCAGTTTGGTAGTTAAACCCCCCACCTAAGTTGCCACCAAGTCTTGTGGAGATCCTGGTGCCATGACCCCCAGCCCCACCACTGACACTGAAACTGGTGAACCCATGTTGGGAGTTCTGACGTCTCATTAGATGATCCATCGTTGAGAAATTTTGGCTGATCAATCAAAGGCAAAAGTGTCACAGGCTTGAAAAGAGCTGGAAGCTGAGAGTGAAGAACCAAGGAGTCGTTTGGGGTCTTATATATGCAACTGAATACCAGTACTCCTTCCTGCCACTCCTCTCCTATCTTTATTACATTTGTACCTGTGTCACCTTCACCTGGACTTTGCCTTCTTTAGCTAATATATCCATAAAAGCCAAACCATGTGCTGACATACTCATTTCATTCATGTCTCATAAAGAAAACTGTATCTATGGAAACTTTCACTTCAAAATGAATGGCACAATCTCCATAGCACCAAACATGAAGTGTTCTGTTGCTAAAAGGCTATATATTGCTACAGTACTGTTTGGGGAACGGATATTCAGCCCTTTTTTCTTATTTGAAAGAAAATGTGGGTTTAATTCAATTAAATTCAGTTTATTTGTATAGCTCCAATTCACATCACATGTGTCTCAAGGCACTTTACAGTTCACCAGATCATACAGTTGAATTGGTTTAAAGTTTTCTATCTAAGGAAAACCAGTTAATTGTGTCGACTCATTGACTCGAAGGCAATCCCTCACACAGTATGCTTGTAGTAAGAGTGGAGAGGAAAAATTCCCTTTAAACGAGAAGAAACCTCCAGCAGAACCAGGCTTAGTGTGAGCGGCCATCTGTCGAGGCCAACTGGGGTTCAAGGAGACAGAAGCAGAGATACAAAAGGCAACTGTAAAAGGCAAGGAAACACACAGCCAGGCAGACAAGTTTCCAGCCACCTCCCATGTCAGACGATTAAAAGAGCACATCCAGTCAGTTACAGTCAGAGAAATACATGTAGGACTACAATTAAAAAACAGGCCGACCTTGAACATCTATCAACAAGGTGCTGATGGCAGCAGCACAGCTGATATTTCTCTCCAGGATGGAGTCACAACCAAACAGGAGCAGACAAGGCGAAGCTACTATCACAAAAAACAGAGAGAGCATGTTACAGATTAAACTAACAGATTCCGCAGAGCAGGAAAATAGAGATAGAATGAAGCAGAATGATGAAAAAGAGGTTCCTATGTCCTCCAGAAGTCTAAGCCTATAGCAGCATAACTATAGACACAGAGGTTAAAACCATAATACCACACGCAAGGGACAGAAAACTAAATGATACCAACAAGATTCACATTAGTGACCCTTTCACTGGATACGAAATGAAACTGTACAGTAAGCATTAGGGGTCTGTGGAAATGTATGCCAAACAGTTTAGAGGGCTAATTCGTCAAACTTCTATTCCCCTCTTTTAGCATTTCATGATATAAGATCCAAAAAAAGTTTTCATGGAAAGAATAAAACATTTTACAGAACAATAGTTTTATAAACAGCCCAAATGCCATTAGTTACAAGTTAATATTCATTAAATTATTTTTAGATTTTTTTTTTATTTGTAGCACAAAACTGAGACCAATTAGTCATAGGAGAGTAAACGTGGAGATCCTCAGTGTTTAAAGATTATCAAAGGATGTAAAGCTAATTATATATTAATATTTGGAGGCCTCGTTTTATTACCTTTCCTGTAATTCAGACTCAACACTAAAGACCTTTAGATGATAGTCAGGAAGAAATAACACACTTTGACATAAATGTTTTTTTCAAATGGACTTTATTGAAATAAAGACAGAACAGCAGGCAGAGCAAATTGGATAAAAGGAAAACAAAGACAACACACAAATTTTAAAGTTGCATTTAATTTTACCATTGTTTTTTAATCAATTTTTCTCTCAATAGCTTGTCAGAGTCCACCACTCCTGAACTGTGGCAACATCTAAAGGACAACAAAAAAGTGACATAAATAGATCCTGATGAATAAATAACAGATGGTTTTGTTTTCCTCTGATCCAATTTTCATCAACCTCTGCAAAAAACATTAGCATTGCTGTGAAGCTTAACAAAGAGCTTTTGATCTTATTAGAGACTCTGGAAATTAAGTTTGATGAACAGATTAAAATTAACACTTTGCTAATTTTATTTTGTTATTTTAGAATAAGTTTTGCTTGCATCCTTTGATTAAAGGTTCTTTGTGTTTGTGCTGGAAGAGACGATCTTTCCGTCTACAAGGGTCTGTGTGACGGTCATTACTTTGGTCTTTGTCACTGTTTTCTGTTCTTCCAGAGCATCCTGAAGCCTAAAAGCAAAAAAAAAAATACAACCCTGTTATATTCTGCAATTTTATTTTAAAGTAAGAAGCCTAGTAAAACTGCCTTACTCACTTGAAGTCTCCACCATCCAGCAGCCGTCTGTATGTCGCGATCTCAGCCTCCAACTTCATCTTTGTGTTCAGCAGGGCCTCGTAGTCCTGAGATTGAAGCTGGATCTTGTTCCGCAGCTGTGTGAGTTCTGCCTCCAGGCCCAGGAGAATCACATTGAGTGACTCCATTTCCATGTTGTAGTGCTGTTCTGTGTCCCTCAGTGTGCCTTCAAGAGAGGCTTTCTGTGAAGACAGGAGGGGGTTAATGGATTAACACTTTTACAGCTTATGCAGATCTGTAATGACAACACCATAGTGACGGGCCATCAGAGTGTAAAGCTTGTGTCAACAAAGTAAAGGCAAACGACCTTAGGAAAGGGTGCTGACTTGGACATTGCTGTGAGTAAGGTTAAGCTTGTGTTGAGGTAAATGAAGTATGTGCTGACTGCATGCTTCTTACCAAGCTCCTCTGTGACTCCAGTTCAATCTCAAGGGTTTGTAGCTGTCTGCGCAAGTCGTTCACTTCTGTCTGGGCACCCTTTAGGGCCTCTGTGTTTTGCGTCACCTGTGTTTGAACTTCTATAATCTGAAGGATAGGTCATCACATTCAAAGATTAGTGAATCACTTGATAACTCAATAATTATTTTAGAAGCAACAGGCTGGAGAACAAGCAAACAAACAAACAAAAAAAAATTTCTTCAAAAGGTTGGTTACTCATTTACCTGAGATTCATGCCATGCTTTGAGTTCCTCCTGGTTTTTCTGTGCCAACTTTTCATACTTGGCTCGCATTTCTGCCATGATCTGAGCCAAATCTTGACCTTTTGGTGCGTCGACATCTACATGGACACCAGACTGGGCAATCTGGTTACGAAGCTCCATGACTTCCTGAAGGAACAGATGGAAAAATCTTGAAAGTGGTCTGTAGTCATAACTGGCACATTGTCACACTGTATATTATGCTGTCATTACTTCTGTTATCCACAGAGCACCAAATAATCATGCTTCAAAGAGCTACTTCAAGGCTAATGTGACTTTTTTATTTTTAAAACATAATTAAAATTTCTTCTTTACACTAATAACATTTACTCTATGGTGACCTAGGCCATCATGCACACACCTACTCAATTCGGGACACCTAATTGTATGCCAATGGTTGGTGGTAATTGCACTCTTTCCAATCTCCATGTGGAAGTTTACTGAAACACCCCAAAAAGTTTGAGTTCTGTATCTTAAAATTTGGATATCATGCGCAAAAAATATCCACATTTTTAATGACTACTACTTATAGTAGTAGAATTAAAACTCAGTTTATTTGTTTGTTTCTAGCCGATATTTGTTATGCATGTCTGATTAACTTAGTCATCAATGTACTACTGTACTGAAGCAAACAATGGATAACATGACTGTTTACAAGAGGGGAACCTGAAAACTATCAACTCATAGTGTTAGTCCTTTTTTCTATCCTTAAATTTGACTTTTTTTTTACTTGTCATGCAATTCAACTTCTTCAAAATTACCAAACAGATCTGTATTAAATTTTATCTCACAAGAATACTACATATGCTTTCTGAACGGTGTCCTGTGTGTGACTCAAGGCCTTAAACGTATTTTATGGTCAGATAAAAATACAGGGAACATGTCCTAATTTTTCTCTTGGTTCATAAAGAGTTAGTTTAAAACATCCCTTAGTAAACAAAGGCTGTTTTTTGGCTTCACTCTGAGCAAACTCAATTATTTTAATTCTGTGGTGCTCTCTTTCTTCCCTGTATGGACTGTAAGGAATTTCATGATGAGGCTTCCCACAGAATTGTATTCTTTGAGTATAGATATAATTATTGACATGTGCTTATGTACAAAAAATTCATCAAGATCCTTTTAGAACATGGACATTTGCTAGAGAAGGCTTTCAGGACTATCTCTTGATCAAAGCTAGTGCTGGGTGTTGCAGAATATGCAGACTCTGATGTAGGCTGGTTTTAATCTTACATTTTCATGGTTCTTTTTCAGGTGGATCAGCTCCTCTTTAAGAGCTTCAATCTCACTCTCCAGGTTCATTCGACTCAGGTTAGTGTCATCAATGAGTTTCCTCAGACCGACGATATCAGCCTCCACAGACTGACGGATGGCCAGCTCTGACTCGTATCTAGAAAAAAGCAGCAAGGTTGACTTTAAATTACATCAGATAGAAACTATAATCCCTGGAATATTGTACTCTACCTAACACTTTCGGGTAGGGACGGAAGAAACCTTCTGTGCTGGTTTCTTTAAAATCAAACACCCTGTATGAATTATATTTACACGATGATTCGGTCAGATTGGAAGCGGCTGTTTTTTCTTACATCTCTGACTCAACTATAGTATTTAAACCATTTATGACGAAGATTTATGACTATGAGACAAATGACTCCCTCCTTAGATCATGACAGGATTTATTCATTGCAAAGCCCATTCTGTAGTAAAACAGGGTGTGCCAGCAGCTGTCTGCCTTGGTGTTTTACATTATTGGTAGTAAAGCAGGCGGGGCTTACTTTACTCTGAAGTCATCAGCTGCCAGGCGAGCATTGTCAATGTTAAGAACCAGCCGGGCATTGTCCATGGTTGCATCAAAAATCTGGAACAATAAACAAAAAAAACTTTAATACATATTCAAATATGAAAGAGATTAAGGATGTTAAGAATTACCATTATAAAAATGGCATCTACCACTTAAAAACATTCAATACATCAATTTTATTCCTAGGTAGTTTTTTTGGTGTAAATATGTTTATTTTAGAAATCACAGCTTTTAATTTAGCTGAGCTAAAGGTCGTTTACGGGTTAATAAGTACTACTTGCAGCTAATCTAATGCTAGCAGGAGTTTCATAAATAAAAGAAAGTAGAAAATGACTACACTGAGGATTTTTGACTTTAATATCATATTTTATATAATTTTGATAGTTGATTTAAAAAATGTTACAAGATTATAATAAAGGTATTTTGACTGAGTTATTATAGTGCTAACGTAACTTTATGAAGACCATGCTAATGCTAAAGCAAAGCATTAGAGTTAAGGGCTACAATTAGCATGGGGCATATACTACATCTATAAAGCTTCAAACTCAATGCTAATTCTGACATTTTGAATTGAAAAAGCTTCCTGGATGGGAAGCGAAGCGTCTTAAAACTTGGAAACAAAGTCCAGTGGATTGTTTTTTAATTTTTTTGAATGACTATGACCTGGATGACTGAGAATATTCACCAGCATATTCTACATATCTTGGATAAATGTTTTTGAAATATTATCATTGACCTGTTCAGGATGTACCCCACCTTTTGCCCATAGAGTACAGGAGATAGGTACCGGTCCCACTGCGACCCTGACGGAATAGGTGGGATTGTTGAAAACTACACTAAACAAATTAAAAACCAGAGTAAAATTTCAGGACCATATAAATATGTTTATTCTATCTGCAACAGAATATGAATATAAGGCCAAATTCTGTATTTAGAAACTGAAAAGTTTGATTGCTTTTCTGCCATTTGGCTGATCATGGCAGACATATTCTCTGAAAATACTACAATTTAATTGATGGCAAAGTCTAATATTTATGAAATATTTAGATCAAAAAGAGAATCTGCCTGTAAAGTGAAGCCATAGCATATGCATGTTATGGCTGCAATCAATAGAAAGTGTGAAGAACAAAAAAAACTGTTTTACTAGTGTATAAAGAAATCATAAATAAAATATCATCTAGATTTGTTAACAGGTGAAAATCATTAACGTTTTGATTAATCTTCATGAGTTTCTTTTAATCTATTTCTTTTTTTAAATTCAAATAAATTTATCATGTGAACAGGGCTTCTGTTTTTGTACATTAAGAGGGAGTAGCAGTCAATCACTTTAAAAACCAGATGGTTTAGTAGTCATGGAAAAGTTAATTGGGCTGCCATGAACAGCAGGGAGGCATCCAGGTGACAAAGTCCTTCAGCCAATGAAAAGCTGCCAGGCAGTCTGTGCTTGGGAGAGCAGGATCTATCCTGATAACATTTGCATGGTGGTGTTGATGGTGGTTGTGTATTTTTGGGTAAGTGTTTGTCTAGTCATGTGATTCTGCGTGCATGTACGTGTCCCCACAAATTACTTTTTGTGTGAGTCTTTTTCAGTTTTTATGTGGCAGTAAGTGTTTTTTTCCCCAAAAAAGTTTCAGGTTGGAGGAGGGCATTATGGATCATATCCTCTGACTGTATAAACTCACTGCCCTTTGTAGAAAACAAACCCAGTTTGATAAAGTTTCTGAAATTCTTATATATTAATCTTTTTTATCACAACATAAAGAAAGAAACTTTTATTTACCTTGATGAGGACTCTTTTACTTACCTTGATTAACAATGACAGAGAAAAATATAAAAACAAGACTCCCCGTTGGATTCTTTATAGTGAGCTCTAGTAGTGACATATCTAAACATTTCTTTAGATGAGAACAGTAATGACATGTTTTAAAGAATATAATTTCAATAGCTCGGCACTCTGTCTTGTAAAAAGATGCAACGTTCATGTTGACATGTAAAAAAGTGAAGATAGTTTATCATCTGACCTTTCCTTTTCTGTTGTATGTGTCAACACTGCACTGCGTTTCATTCCTTTCATTTTTAAATAACTACAGTGAAAGAAAGTTATAGGTGGAACTAAGATGAATTGGTCTTCTAGCTCTTAAAATATTTTCCATTTTTGTTTTGCTTTGGTTTCCTGTTTTGGGATCACTGATGCTGCAACATTCTTCCACCATAATATTTCCGGTCCAGACTTTGGGTCCCTCGGGCACATAGTGTAGAAATGTATGAAATTTACGTTGCCTTGATTATTGTAAGAGGTGCATTATAATACAAATCCACAGGTAGTAATCAGTGGTTTGGTCTAATATGATTTACTCTTGTGTTATTGATGTCTTTTTAGGTACACCCAAATCAAGTCTGTTTTATAACAGCTACTTGTTGTTTTCCTCTTTCACACATGCTCTGCTTCTGCTACACACTTGCAACACATCTTGATTAACTTATTTCATGTCTGCCCATTTCATGCTCCCTCACCCTCCTCCTTACCTTCTTCCTTAGTTCATCAATGATAGGC
This sequence comes from Cyprinodon variegatus, assembly GCF_000732505.1. Classification (NCBI taxonomy): domain Eukaryota; kingdom Metazoa; phylum Chordata; class Actinopteri; order Cyprinodontiformes; family Cyprinodontidae; genus Cyprinodon; species Cyprinodon variegatus. Next base: position 742,910 of record NW_015150675.1, on the reverse strand, counting down.
TGGAATTTGCTGTAGTCTCTGAAGTCAGGTCCACTCTTCTCCAGGGCTTCTTTGATCTTTATCTCCAGCTTGTGGTTGGCCTTCTCCAGGCTTCTCACGGTCTCCAAGTAGCTTGCCAGCCGGTCATTCAGGTTCTGCATGGCAAACTTCTCGTTCCCCATTATGTCAGCACTGTTTCCGCTCACCTGGACACTGCTGGAGAATCCCCCTGCTCCAACACCGGCTCCCATTCCGGCTCCCAGAGAACCTCTGAAGCTGGAGGAGACACTGACGCGGGAGCCACCGGCCCCACCATGAATGGACTGGGCCTTGTAGACCGGAACAGAGGTGCGAGTGATGGACATGGAAGGGGCCCTGCTGCTGGTAGAGGAGCGCATGGAATATGTAGTTTGCCTAGAGGTTTGCATGGTTGCTCTCAAGTGCTGAGACTCAGTGAGACAGATTGTGAGTTAAAGAGACAGAGAGAGAGTCGCTAGCTGTGTTGGCAGAATTGAAGCTCACAGACACAAGGCAGGAGGAGAGGGGGAAGCCTTATGGACTATTTAACTGCGTGGAGCAACAGGTCCGCCTCTCAGTCCAACCCCTAAATGTCTCCTCCCTGTTTTCCAACAGAGGTACTCAGACCACATCTTTTTAAGTATTAATTCTGTTTCAGAACAGAAAGACATTTTTTTTTTAAATAATTGACACTTGAGGTTGGACATTCAGTACAGAAAACTTCAGTATTGCTTTTGTTTGTTTAAATCTCCACAAAAGCATCTTAAAGCTGTTTTAATTAGGCTGGAAAAGCAAAAGTGTGTTTTGTATTTGGAGGGGGCTTCTAACTAACTAACTAACTAACTAACTAACTAACTAACTAACTAACTAACTAACTAACTAACTAACTAACTAACTAACTAACTAACTAACTAACTAACTAACTAACTAACTAACTAACTAACTAACTAACTAACTAACTAACTAACTACAACCAAATTGGTGTTACTACAGTATGACATGTCACACACCCTCCACCCTAAGATTGCTTAAATACAAATCAGGGAGTTTTACTCACTTAATTTCATCATGCTGAGCCATAGGTAGGATGAGGTCATGGCATACACTTGCTGATGCACTTGTTTTGAACAAAACAAGCAATTTTATTTATGCAACTGCATATTATTAATTCATTTAAACATAATGCTCAGTATGACATTTTCCATTGTTTAATGAATTGCATAATGTCTTTCAAATAAACTTAGAAGCAAAAAAGAGAAACATCTGATATATTTTTTCAGTGTGACTTTGTTCCAGATGTTGTGTGGTTTTGTTTGTTATCTGTCTTGTGGAGCCGGATGTGCGTCTGATTGCCCCCCTTCCATAAAGGATATGGTCAAACAAAGGAACAATTCCACAGACTGCCTGTTGATACCTGAGAACAATGACTTTCTACCACAGTAAACATATTTTAGGGGGCCTCATGTTGCTTTTCAAAGCAACCAAATTCCACAGATTCATATTTAACAACTTGGACTGAAACAAAGATTAAAATCTTCTCTTTTTTTTTTTTTTTTGGGGGGGGGGCCTCTGCACAGTTTTCTTTTATTGGCAGTTTCAGGACCTCCAAGCTGCAAAACATAAGTGGCTGTTTTCCAAAACCCCAGTTTCTCACAAAAGTTTTAAAATCAGTTCAAACTGTTAATCAATGACAACAATTATCGTTTTTGAAATCAAAATCTCTCTCCACATGTTTTCCGCAATGTATTGGTATCAATTTATCCTAAGAAAACATTTTAGCTCATGTCTTACCATTCAGTAACATTTTCATTCAACTTTTTCTGTCATGAAGGAACATGCAGCCAGATATTAGATATGAAGCACTCCCCATGAAATTGAAACCATTCTTGTGCCGTTGTTGAGAGTGAAAACAAAACCAATTCTGTGAAAAAAAGCATGAGAAAATGCTTCAACATTCAGTGTGTCTAATGACATTTAAGCAAAAAAAAAAAAAGTTATATTTTAATGTTTAAAATGATCATTGAAATGGTTTGATTTGCAACACTGAAAGAAGGGTTTTATTTAAAGATACAAAATGAATTTTGAATACAGATAACCATGGTTTTCACCTGAGTAATCAGCCAGTAGCAACATCTATCACACAGTGTTTTTTTTGTTTTTTTACGGTAAACCGTTTAGTGGGTTCATCTTTCATGGTCCTTAAAGCTGCCACACCTTGAGCAAAACAAACATTAAGGTAAAGGGGAGATGGAGTGCCTAAAAGAGATCATATCATGATGATAGATGGTGTTAACTTGCCTCCTTATGCTTTGCTTTTATCACCAAAGGCCTGCTTTTTTGATGCAGTCTTTGTCAAATTATGTGAATGATTTGCATAAGCTGTAAATGCTTATACTTTTCAATACCAAATAGACCAAAGTGTGAGAGCTTTTGGAATAAGCACGATGTGAAGGGCACCATCGGTCCAGATAAAACATGTGGTTGTTTTTAAGCTGCAAAGTTTTTGAAATTGTTCTGTGAATAAATGTCAAAGGAAAGCTGAATACATCAAGGCCAGCTTGTCATAAAGGATAGTATCTGTTGGTGTTAAATAGCTTTATTACCTGCTACCATTACATTATGTGATTACTAATGAGTAATTTGAGTTATCTTTTTTAAGCTGTCCTTTAATGCTGGTTTTGATCAAAAAGAGATAATCAAATTATATAAAGTCACAAGATGGTCACACACTGGCTGTTTAATAAATCTCATCAATGTGATATATATCCAAAAAACGTTATCACGCTTTTTGTTTGGACAGCAATGTTTACTTACAAGGGTTGCTTTTGGTGCTAATACAACTTTAAGCAATCATTGACAACATAGTTTAGCTTTTGTGTGATTGTGAGTTTAAACTCAGCTTGACTGTCAGTGAGACCAGACAAAGAGCCTACTATAAAAACCTAGGTTTAAAACTTTCATTTTTTATGAAGCTTATCGTAAGAGTAGTTCAGGTTATCCTGATGCTGCTATTGGCTTACATTGCTGAAGACATAGGGACTGCTTGTCTTTATTTTGGCTCACCCATTAGTGTCACCAATAACTTTAAGTTCTCTCTGCCTTTTCCTCATCATTTGAGAGCCCTGTTGCACCTTGCTGATTTAGACAGCATATGTCCGGCGTCCCAGAATCTCTTAAAATGCTGGCATACACTGAACTTTCTATGTATTTTGGCCGTATACATAGCATATTTATAACGAGTCCAAAACTTATGTCCTACAACAATCTAGCTTATGCATAATGTACGGCAGCATAATGCCCATGAGATGATGCACAGGCCAGTGTCCTGAGGGGAGCAGAGATGCGCATGGAGGAGCTGTGATCCCCCTTTTATACCAAGATGCTGCCAAAAGCCATTATACAGTAGCTGTAAGTTAGAAACACATTCAGCGGACATCTGGAACAAGTCAAATGCGTTGATATGCGCTGGAGATAAGTTCTTGATAAGTTACGCATAAGTTAGGCACAAGTTACTTATAGGTTTTGGATAAGCTGGACACCATGACTTATGAGTAACTTACACTTGTCAACGATTAGATGACTTACCAGTAACTTATGGCCCATGTATGGCATACGCTGGCAAAGGTCGGGAAATTTTGAGCATGCTCCAAATTATATTTTGAGCAAAATAATATTTTGAGCACATATGTGGACATGTGTCAGCGTGTTTCAGTGAACTTCAGTGTGCTTATAACTAGGGCTGGGTATTGTTCAAAAATTTTCGATTCCGGTACCAATACCGATACCTTCACTTCGATACCGGTTCCTGATCGATACTTTTTTCGATACTCGTTTTATAATATCAATTCGAAGAAAAAGAAAATTACACAACATAAAAAAGTACAAATCTTGAGTTTTATTTTAAGCTCTGATTTTTCCATTTACATTTTTCCTCTTACATAAAAAAAAAATCAAATCTGTCTCTAATATTCACTGTTACATTGTAAGGACCTT
>NW_015150675.1:710565-738201 GCF_000732505.1 Cyprinodon variegatus | reverse complement strand
AACCCTGGCTGTAGGCGGGACCACCTGTGTATTTTTCCTGGGTGACGCAATCACGTTAAGTGTTACAGCCAATCACCGAAACTTGGTACCGAAAGACGAGGCATTTTTCGATGCTCTGTAGAACCGAAGCATTTCGGTCGGTACCATAAAAGAACCGAAGTACGGTACCCAGCCCTACTTATAACTTATACAAAATGTACCCATAACTTATCCAATGTATGGCAATCTTTTTTTTTGCCAAATTTTCTTTCATCGGGCATACGTTGGTCTAAATCAAGCTCAAGGTTTGACAGGGGCTTGAGCTTCATTCAGCTTGGTGCTCTTTGGCTGTGGCACTATCATAAAGGTAAATATCAGTTGGGCTGCTGCAATCAACAACTCTGATAATAGATGATAGAGTTTACTGACTTGATTGAATTGTCTATGTAAAGTGCCTTGAGATGACATTTTGTGAAATGTGCTTTATAAGTGAACTGAGTGGAATGGTGAGACCTCCCTGTCTGGTCTGATAACTAGACAAGCAATTTTTTTGTCCCAGTATGGACATTTTTTACATGGAGTGAATACGTGATACTTATCATCAACAGAAACCTAGAAACCTAGAGACAAGACAAAACATAATAAAAAAAGACACAATCTCCATCAAACAATGACTGGAGACAATATAAAGACAGAATAGTCAACACTCTCTGAAGCACATGTCCTCTATGCATATTTCTTAGATATGCATCAGGGTTATCCAACTTCTAAAGATGTAATACATATATTACAGCTGTCTGTTTCTCCTAATTTGCATTCACAGAATGCAGCTCCAACTTAAACGAATTGCTTCAATTGGTAAGAAGTAATTTAATTAATAAATTAATGTATAATTTATTTATTAACTTAAACATTTATGTTGAATCGACTTGATTCAATTGTTACCAGACCAATTCATCCAAGTTGCATTTTCCTTTTAGAAGAAAGTTTGAATAGTCACCATAATACTCGTTAAACCACTTTCAAAGGTTCTGCTTATAAGTCTTTCTCTAACTCTTCAGACTGAATAAATCTGTGAGAATATATATTTCAAAAGGAAGAAGACTTCTTCAACCTTTTTTGGAGGGGAGTTTTGTCTTACTTTTTGAAAGAGATGGCTAGTGGCTTGGAACAGTAATAGGTGGATGCTCTTAATCAGTAACTAGGAAGATTACTTTAACCTTATTGGGAGATATGTATTTATAAATGTGTTTAATTACCATAAGCTAATAGCAATCAGATTACTAGCAGTTGTTACCATTTTCTTGTCTATGATTTTTTGAGTATATAAGTTGCTAAAATAGTCTTTTGGACTGCAGAACAGTTGTTCATTAGCACAATATGTTTTTTGGCCTGACCTTGTTTCTAAAGCAACTACTAAGAAACCTCCTTGACTGTTCTGGTAGAGAGACTGTCAAGTTTCTGGTTGTGGGTGATAAACTTGCCGACCTTTTGGTTGTTTTTCCTTCCACAAATCAATCATGAGTGGCACAAACCATCAAAGTGTAAGTGAAGCATCGACAGGTACTGATGTAGTACCTTCAAACCAACTGTCAGTTATAATTTACTGACACATTGCTTCACTGTTTTTCACCATACTGTTATCTGATGACAGTGTTTGTCTCTGTGAATTGGTGTGAGAATATGCAGCACACATCCCAATACCACTGTGAAATGATGAAGGTGTTAAGAAGCTCACAATGACTCAATAGAGGAGGGGGATCACAGATGGTAGACACTTGGGTGCAGACAATTTGCAGGTGTGCGGAACATTCCAATCAGATGCTATGGCCCACTGTCGAGAAAGCTGAATCATGGATTGGATTCATGTCAGAGATCAGGAAGCTCTCTGTATTGGCGTTCCAGGATGTGTGTGAGAAAATAACAAAAGCAGACATGATGTTATTTTTTCAGATTGTGCACCTGATTAAAGGGAAAGCAAATTCCTGGCAGTTGTTACTGTTCATGTCTGCAGTGGGAGGTAAAGACCCAGGTGCCACATACCAGACAAAGGATCTTTATATGTTTTTAACAGACTTTATATGAACAGGGTATGTTTCACAAAGGTGCAAATGAAAGAGAAGGCTAGATATAGTTAAAGTCTGCCTGCTGCTAACACTGTTTAGCACATAGCTGTCACTGGTTAAATATGGGTGTTGTCTTAACTGAAAGGCTGTTTACTGGAATGGGATGGACAGATCAGTCAAAGGTCACGAGTCAGTGGTCTGCTTAGAATCATGGCAGGACACTAAGTATGTGGTCTTCCAGGGGGAGCACTAGAAAAACAATGTGAAATATGTGAAAACAGGGTGGAATAACCCCATCAAATGATAAACACATTTTTGAAGACAATACAGTAAATATGCTGAAAAAAGCAAAAGCACTGGGGTACTTCAGGAAAAAGGAATCAGACTAAATTTCTTTCCAAAATTATCTCTTAATTTTTTTAAATCCAAGTCTCTTATTTTATACAATGGAAATATTTAAGCCATAGCTTGTGCTCTTATTTTGTGCACTTAAATATGCTATTAGAACTTTTTATTAGAAAATAATTCTTTTAACCTTTATTAGGATAAGTTTTACAGAGGCTTTAAACTATTTGACTTTTTTTTCTAATTCTTCTGTGCTCTGTAGATAACTAAATAATAATTTTTGCACTGGCTGATTCAAATGCTCAGGTACATTTTACAGGTGTGCTCAATAATCTAGGAAAGTGTAGTTTATTATTTCTCCAGGTTTTGTTATATATGCAATAAAGGCTATCGACTTTGTTCATCATTCAGTGCTCTAAGCAACAACATTTAAAGGAACAAGTATATTTTAAACATTTTAAAGTCAGATGCCTTAAATATAAACCAAAATACAATTAGGCAAAGAAGATACCTTTTTTATGTTTTTTTTATATATATATATAATGACAATGAGAAATATTGATTAAAATCTTCCAGTCAGTTTTTCAGTGTTTCAGTGTTTTAATCCGTTTTTTGACATCACTGTCCATATGGTTCCCAATAGGTTCGGTCTAAAACTCTTCTTAAAGGACATAGAAACATGTCATGACAAATCTCAGAATGGTTTTCCTGTCTTGGTCCTGACCTTTGAATATTTTCAATTCTTGATATCGGATTATTAATCCACTGAGAGCTGTGAGTCAGTCAGTTTACACAATGACCCAATGTAACATGATACATTGGGATGACCATGAAAAACTTCTTACCCAGCCTTTTGACACGCTATTCAGCATTACGAGAGATGTTACATGGTAAAAAAGTCAGAACAAAACTAGAAAATACTGAAGATGCTAGAATTTAAGGTGGAGAAGGGGACATGTAATATGATGTGTGCCTTGAGGTTGGTTGATTTTAAAGAAGGCACTACCATAAAAACTCACTCTTATGTGTAAAAGTCATGCTGCTTTTACAGTTATAGCTGTGGGACTGTGGTGGAAAAAAAATTTCATTGAGGGAAGGTGTGACGCCCCACTGGAAGCAGACATATAATCTATTCAACTGAGGTCTGGGTCTAGAGCTGGAGACTTCTCTCTCCCATAGCTCTGAGTTAGTTTGGTTTTTCTGCACTGAGTTTGTTGTTGCTGGTCTGTAACTTATTTCAGTTTAAGGAATCATTACAGATTCTTGTTGGAAAAAAAACAAGTAAGAGCTCAGAAACTAACTAGCACTGGCAACTTAAGAAATTTCCGAAACAAATTCTGCTTGGAGCATCCTAAGACTCACTCTATTTGAGTCTACTGAGACCATAATGACCCTGTTGTAGACTGCATGGGTTTCAGTTACTAATATATTAATCTGTAGGTTATTATAACCAATACACTAAATTCAATTCAATTCAATTCAGTTTATCTATATAGCGCCAAATTCTCAAGGCACTTTACAGTTCAACCAGATCATACAGTCAAATTGATACAAAGTTCTCTATCTAAGGAAAACCAGTTGATTGTATCGATTAATTGACTCAAATACAATCCCTCACACTAAGCATGCTTGTAGCGACAGTGGAGAGGAAAAACTCCCTTTTAACAGGAAGAAACCTCCAGCAGAACCAGGCTCAGTGTGAGCGGCCATCTGCTGAGGCCGACTGGGGTTCAAGTAGACGGAAGCAGAGACACAAAAAGCAGCTGTAAAAGGCGGCCCCGTCCAGGAAACACACAGCCAGGCAGACGAGCTAAAGTGAAGTACATAGATACTTTATCTATACAGTGCCTTCCCTGTGACGCCTGAGCATACCAAAACAATAAGCTGCTCCTGGCAGTTTGATACGGTGCTAAAAATTCAAGAATCAATAAACAAGCAAAAACCAGATGACTTTTTAGACAAGACAAACACAAACTTATTATTCAGGCAGTATTACATTAAGGCTGACATTTAATTCTATAAGCTAACTTGATACTGACAGCAACTAAAAATGATTAATAACACTGTATCTGTAATAAACCTCCTGCCATTTCCGAGAAGCACAGGGAGACACTAAGAGATTGTTTAAAAAACTGCACATTAGGATCAAAGGTACATATTACCCATAAAGGAATTAACACTCATACTATTTGTAATCTCATCTACACTTTTGCCAAACATTGAAGTGACAACTTTAAGTTATACATTTTTATTTATTTATTTTTTATTTTTTTTTTTGTTAGTTAGGCTGCTCAGTGGAACAGTGGGTAGCACTGCTGCCCCAGCCCACGTTTTTTTCTGCATGGATTTTGCATGTTCTCCCTGTGTATGTGTGGGTTCCTTCCGGATACTCCAGCTTCCTCCCACAGTTCAAAATCCTGATTGTTAGGTTAATTGGCTTCTCTAAATCCTCCTTAAGTGTGAGAGTGTGCCTGAACAGTTGTTTGTATTGTTTTTATCTGTGATAGACAGGCAACCTGTTCATGGTGTACCCCCCCTCTCGCCCGTAGATAGCTGGAGATAGGCACCAGCAACACTCGCGACCCCAGCTGGGATAAAGCATGATGAAAATGGATGTCTGTTAGTTCTCTAATTAAGGAAGTGAAATTTTGTCTTATAGCAATTAGTCATCTACAAATAGCCCAGTGCCATAAAACAGTGTTTCTACAGTATCCAAAATAATATTAGATAATTACAATCTTTCTTAGCTTGATTATGGAGTTTGATATTTTATCTTGATATCCTAAATCTAGAAATATTTGCTTTCTTTTTTTAAATGCTCAAACTCAGTCAAGTGGGAATGAAAGACGCTGTGGTCATTAAAGTTTAAGCTACTTTCAGCAGAATTCAGGACTGGACTTTGACTGGAACAATTCATTCATTGTCATTCTGATGGAAGTTGAGGCTCCGACACATTCTTAAGTTTATGAGGGTGATTCATTGCACTGGGTTGAATTTAGGGGTATTAAAGTCAAGGTGGCTGAATGTCACACTCTTCAGATGTTTTGAGGATTAATCTATTTTCCTCTTTTCTTTTATCTTCATGGAGTCCTTTGTAATGCTATCTTGTTTATCCCGATATTCTGATAAAAATATTGATGTTATTGTTTTCAAGTTTAATACGGTGCATCTATTTTATGAAACTAAATTCCCCCTCTTCTTCAATAATATAAAAAAAAAATTGGGACTTTTTACGTAAATGTCTTTACTATTGATAAATTTTTTAGATGCAGAACGGAAATGAGTAAATAACAGGATGTATTCTTGGACTGCTGGAGGGTATATGTACCCCTTTGTCATCATTCTGCTTCATTCTAATTCTATTCTTAGATATAAAACTTTAAATGTATTTTACTGTATGATCTGGTGAATTGTAAAGTGCCTTGAGATGACATGTGTTGTGAATTGGCGCTATATAAATAAACTGAATTGAATTGAAAGTACTGGTAACTACTATCTGAAAGTTTAGTAATTATGGACGAGTAACTTTTTCAAAATAAGCTTAGCTCAATATTTAACACTTCACCTAGACATCCCTTCTTGCGCCTACATGTTAATAACATATGATCTGTAAGTGACTGTCTTTCACTCCCTAAGTTACAGTTTTCTCTTACCCAGACATTCTTGGCTTCTGTGCAACCGCCCAAACCCTGCCCCCCCCACATTCCTGCTCAGTAATTGCTCCCAGAATGCCTTCCTGTGACGCAGAGCGCTCCAGAGACTTCTAATCTGGGTTCTCGCTGTGTTACCATGGTGATGGAAAAAGCAAATTTGGTGAATTTCACTTTGGGAAAGTGCACTCTTCAGCCCATTATTGTAAAACTCCTGCTGAGGACACATGATGAAGTTTTGTAGAAGCCTCTTGGCAAATGCATGCTGTAGTTGACACACCATATTTCACAAGTGTTTGCAGAAACACACCTCAGCGGTTTTCGTCCAGTTCTTCAGAGATCCCCTCTGTGTCTGAGCAGCTGGACTGCATGTTTTCACACACAATGGGCTCATTTGAGTGGACAGAAAAAGTTCTCCAAAGAGCCCTCAGTCTTGTCCAGCGATAAAAATAATGAAAAGAAGGAGGAGGAGAGAATGTCTACAGTATGCTGTGAAAGAATGCTAAAACCAGCAGTGAATCAATCTGAATTCAAAGAGAGATGTGTGTAAGGCCAAAAGTCTTCCTGTTCACATATAAGAGTTTTAGCTTGAGGTACCTCCTGTAGCTCAAATGCAAGCATTTTTATCCTTTTATCAGTTGGCTATAAAATGTGTTCCTTAAAATAACAGCTCAGGAAAAACTAAAATTGAAATTCCTCACACATATATTACTTGTCAAAAGAGGCTGTTTTCTTGGCCTAAAAATATTACTCTGGAAATTACGTCAGTGGAAACTGTATCAACCTCCTATGACCTGATGAGGCTGATCCTTTGGTTGGGAGAAAAATTTCCAAACAAACCTGAAAAATAAATGTTATTTTTGAAATCAGCAATGCTGTAATTCAAATGACTGCTGGACCTGAAATCCAAAACAGAGATTATGAGACTAGCCATGATGACTTGTAGATGACGGATGAACTAATATTGAAGGTCTGCCTTAACCACCAAAACTTAGCAAAGTAATGGTGATTCTACTTATCAATGGTTTCTAGTGATTGAGAATGTCTAGAACTTCAATATCTTCTATTAAACATTTTTAAAAACATTTGTAAATTTTTTAATTTAAATCAGGGAGTCCAACTTATTAACTTCCTTCATCATTAAACATTCTTGGTAAATGGCCTGTACTTATATAGTGCTTTTTTTTTCAAGTCAGGAGACTTGACTAAAGCGCTTTACACTACAGTAGATGCAGTCATTCACCCATTTACACTGATGGTGGCAAACTACATTGTAGACACAGCTGCCCTGGGGCTCACTGACAGAAGCGAGGCTCCTGTACACTGGTGCCACAGGGCCCTTTGACCACCATTAGTAGACGATGCAGGTGAAGTGTCTTGCCCGGAGACAGGGTTCAAACCTTCAACCCTTCGATTTCATGGCAAACTCTTACATCTGACGCCACTGTTGCCCCTTTCTTATCCTTGCTACAGATGTACAACCAACTTATATCTTTCCTTTTAGAACATAATTTTACTAAAGTTCAATTTATAAAATGCAAATATTCCAATCGGCTGTGTTCTCTCTTTTCTCAGTTTTCAGCTTGCAATAGGCAACTAAAAATAATTACAAAAGATATCAGCAACTTAATACATTAGATTGATCAAAATATATGGAATAATAACACAAAGACTAAAATTTTTAAACATACAGCAAATACAAACATATTTAAAACAGCATCAGAAGAATAAAAACAGGATAAAGGCAAAGTGACTCAGAGAAATGTAGGATTAATACTAGTTAAAGGATCTTTATAGGAATCTGAAAAATGAGCTCCACCAAAACTAATGTAATTATTTATTGAATATGAATACGTGTCAGCACTAAAACTCTTTATTCCATTTTTTTGTCTGGACTCATGAATTTTAACTGATTCCAGGTCTCATAATGTCAAACATATAGACTTTCCTTACCATTGCATTAAGGCACTTAGTTATTTACAATTGCTAATAAGCTTAGTGATTTATATTTAATTTTATTCTATTTCTTTGAACAACATTGTTCAGTCACTGGATGTCAGTATTACAAGATACAAGAAAGAGTGGAAAAAAGCTGTACCAAGTGTATGTTAAACAGTCATTCATGTTGGAAAAGACAGCTGTTTCAGATGTTGTCAGGCCATTTATATTTGCTTTTGATCTGGGGTTTCTGATTTGAACTTAAACAGTTTTTTTTTTTTATTTGACATCCTACCATCCCTGACAGGCGGTGGTTCAGTATTTGAGGAACTCCTAAACTGGTTAATAATATCTAATAGAATCAGTGACGACAACAACACAAGTATGGCAAAAGACAGCTACATCATTACTGTTGCGCCTAGGTTGTTGTTACATGGGATAAATAAGCAGACCATAAACAGATCATAACATTTTGAGCTGTTATTCTAGATGTTGTATAGGGCAACCTTTTCAACAAGCTAAGGTTAGCTTGAATATTAATAAGAGCAGGCAGAGATGTTTTTTTCTGAGTTTGTTTTACCTCCTCTTAGAGAAAGCTAGAGCTGAATATATCTGCTCATCTAATAACATTACGTCTCCAAGATGTTCTGGGTCTGGACCTAGTGCTCTATTGGAATATGCCCCTAGAATCTTTAAGGAAAAGTGACCAGAAGTCCTCCTTATAAGCCTTGAACTGCCTTGAATGAGTGTTTTGTTGGGAAAAGGAGCATTTAAACTTCAAGCTGAGGCAGTAGATCATTCTTTATGGAACCCTGCACCATGTTAAGGGTTAAGTGTGTCCAGAATACTAACGAAGAACATCTTAGCTTCTGATGCTCAGGATCCCTGCTTTATATTGCCATAACATATGCATCCATCCATCCATCCATCCATCCATCCATCCATNATCCATCCATCCATCCATCCATCCATCCATCCATCCATCCATCCATCCATCCATCCATCCATCCATCCATCCATCCATCCATCCATCCATCCCAATTCATTATCTTTGAGTCCTTTGTTCGGATGCAAGCAGATGATTGGTAACAGCAACAACTCTATCGCATCATCACTATTTCATAAGACGCCATACTTTTGTTCTTCCCTCCTTTTTGTACATGTAAAGGTGCTTAAATCTTAGTATTTTATTTACCATAATTATGGGCCCCAGGAGCCCCTGTGCTAATTGGTAATAAACGTTGGTACTAGGATATAAAGTTCAGGTCCTGCTGCTGAGAAAATGTGGTAAATATTAATTCTATACCCAGAGATGGTATTTGTCTGGTATAATACCTGATACTGGAGATTAGACTGGTCTGGTCGGACCACTTCATTCAAAGGCTTAAACTGTGAGGCCTACATTCTGCAACTAATGGCAAAGAGAGGTGGAATTAAGTGTTTGACACAACCCAGAAAAAAGGTTTCATTTTTAGTTGCTGTCATTCATTGTCTTTTGGCTTATTAAAATGGTGAACATGTTGACTTGGAAATATGGGCAAACATTTTAAACATTAACAACTTATTCAAGCTGAATGTTAAAATTTAAATCAACATTACTGACTGAAAAAGCTTGTTTTTTCTTGTTTCCATGGGCACCATAGCTTTCATTTATATATGCGAGTTAAAGTAATGACTTTTTCCAGACTGTGTCTATTTCAGGTACAGTGGCTGACTCATTCCTCCCACTTAATTATGTCCAGGCTGACCAGGCAGTGCCTCATAGACTGTACAGTAAATGAGATGTGCAGAAAGGGAGCGAGGTTTAGGGAAGTCCCTCTTAAACACAGGGGTATCCCCATTTTAAGGAAACACGCCATATCCCTTTCCAAAAAAAACAAAAAAACACCCACAATGCCTATATGCACATCTGTACACCATTAAATTTTCCTCCATGGTTCCACTGCTCTGCCGTCTCTCCAACTACTTTTTCCACGCCACTGTGGGCTTCTTCTAATTCTGGATGGTGGTAAAAAATCTATTCTCTCCCTTTAATGTGTCTTTTGGTTAATGGCGTTAGTGATCTCTTTCATTTAAGTTCAAACACTTTATTTGGATCCTCCTTCCAGCAGGACACCACAGAGAAAGTCAAGGAAGAAAAACTTAGTAGAACAACGGTAAAAATCAGTTGGAGGACTTGATAAATATCACATATGTTCACTAGCTGCAACATATCTGTATGAAAAGGCAAAATGACAAACTGCAACCGCTTCAGTGCCTTTCACGTTGGGCTGTCTGGTCCTAGTGGAATTTATCTGTCTGGCAGCCATATGTTGGCATGTAGGAAAGGCCTCTAGTAGAGCCCTCGATCCTTACATCGCTCTCTTGTGGTGCTGTGAATACATTGTCCAGCTGCAAAACTAAGATGTATGTCTCAAAAAGTTAGATTCAGATTTTTTTTTTTATCACCAATTGCCTAGATTCTAATAGAAACTGCCATTTTTGGAAATAAACTTTAGCAGCTTTAAGCCTCTAGGCAGATCAATACTATGACAACAATAATAAAAAAGAAAACAATAATTGTGAAAAATATAAAAAATTGTCAGCAAAAGTAATAAGTTATATGCTCCTATTTACGTTGTACAGTCTAGCCTTAAAACAATGATACATGAGAGATATTTTGCTTCTCATAACCACTAGCAAGCTTTTTTTTTATAGGGAACCTCCAAATAAAAGCACATTAACAGCCCCAGGTGTTTGGATCCCAGTACACAAATCCCATAAACACAGATATACACATAAACTTTGTAGTTAGCGCTACTGCCACTGAATATACCTTTTATTAATAATACTATGTATGGAGGTGTTTTCTGTTCTTTTTTTCTCTCTGTTGAAAACAGACTGCAAGGATGTTATCTTGTAGTCTCTAGTTCCATTTTTCTCTCCTATATTTCTATCTTCCTCTCACCCTTATACATTTTTGCCATATATCTTTAATTTTTGTATTTCCATTACTCTTTTCGTCTGTGAGTTGAATGCATTTAAGATTATCCAAAAAGAATGTATAATTTGTTTCTTTACAAGCTTATATACTTCACAGAGCATCATTGTTGCTCCACTTGTGAAAGTACAAATCTGTTGGGCTTCCATTTAGCACTAAGAAAACACCTTAGGGTTAAACAGCAGGACATGACATGTAAGAAAAATATAGAAAATATAAATAAATAAACAATTTTACTTTATTCAACTGGTCTGCTTTTGTTAAGTTTTTTTTTGGCTCATTCCTCCTAACAGAACTGCTGTAGCTAGGCTCATTTTCTGTCCTTTGCAGATCTGCTAAGAAGTTTTCCATGGAAGACCAGTGTCAGGACTCCTGTCTGTGTGTTTGTGTTTCTGTGTTTGTCTCCCTTCCTCCACCAGGAGGCGCCTGGTTCTGGTCCGCCTCCTCACACACCTTTTGATGGTTTCCTCGTTAACGGAGTGTTCTTAAGCTGCTGACTGCCACTACCTCGACGCCAGAGTGTTTGCCAGTTTTGGGTACCCTAGCCAAGCTGAGTTTTGCTGAGTCAAACTGAGTTCTTGTCAACCTGAGTTTTAACATTGTTTTTGTTTTTTTCTCTCGGCAGGAAGTCATCCTGCAAACTGGATTTTTCGGACCTTCTCTCCCTGGAAGGATCAACAGAGCTTCAAACTGAGCTGGGGTTCAAACAGGAGGTTTGGACCCACTCTTCCCAAGAGATTGTTTGAGCTTCACACTGAGAAAGGGATTCATCTCCACTATGACCCGTTGAAGTAACGCAGGAAATCTGAGTGGCAGTCAGCTCCTCCGTTCACCTACAAACAACCGCATTCTGGGTAAACCCGGTTCCACCCTCTACCGAATCAGACAAACACTGGAGTCAAAGATTCAACAACGTCTCTGGAAACGTAAGTCAGCATCCAGATCCTCATCTCCAAGTTCACGAATCAAATTTCCCACTGAGCCTGAACTAATCGCTGTGTCTTCCCCTCACTTTTCAGTTCTGGTTGAGCAGTGTTCAGAGCAACACTTCTCTCTGCATTATCTCTTCAATAAAACCTGCCCTTTGTGCATTTTAATATAATTTTTCAGGAGTGATTTAAAGTTTCCAGATCCACACTTTCCCAGAAAAAGTTTATTTAATCTAGGGTTGATAAAAGGCAGGCTCAAAGTGCATTATTTAAATTGAAAGGTAATGATGAAAGAAAAGAGTGATTCAAGTTTGAAATATTACACTTTCTAAGATGCAAAAAAAAAAAGTACAATGTTATTAAAGTTTATCCGCTCAGTTTGTCAAACTATTGCTTATTTGCAAAACTGCTTCAATAGTTTCGGAGATATATTTTCCCACCCCAAATCATTTCTGTTTTCTTTCATTTCTAATTTCTTCTTGACTTCTAGTGGAAGAAATGAAAGGTCAAGATTAAATGTAAACAAACTAGCAATTAACATGTAGCCCTTCTGGGCATGCATCTACAAGTGGAAGGCTGTTTTCTTCTCGCTGTCAACCGGCAGTACTTCACAGGTTGATGGTTCCTATGTACGTGCTTTGGAGCATATTGGTAATCATAGGTTTAGAGAGGTAAGCACACGTTTGGTGTGTACAGCATCATCCTGCCTGTTATTTGTTTGTCGTAAAGGCCTGTGTAGGCCTCTAAGGCTGTCGTTGTCGTCTCTGTTTATTTGATTGTTCACTGAAGTAGGCGGTGGCGGAGTTTCTGGCTGCAGACAGCTCGTCCCCTTCTAAAAGGTAGCTGTTTGAAAATGAGCTGTTTGCTGCTAAACGCTTTCTTTCCCCTGTGAGAAAGTGTGGGACTCCCTTATGATGTCCGCTAACTCTGAACCAAAGGAGGATCCATATCAGCTGGAGGCAATTATTATGGCAGTCTTGGCCAGGGTTGGCCTGGACGACGCACCGGTGGCCTGCCCTGCGGGAAATCCCCTTTTCTGCAGGTTGCATCATTATAGGGATGCACAAATCCTAGTGTACATGCGCAACCCAGGGGGATTGTGGTCTGGACAGCATCCCCCCAAAGGACCCACTCCATCATCTCTCTGGTTCTTTCCCCAGATGGAGCGCTGAAGGAGAGAGCCTGCTGTTCGAGCACCCAGTTTGGGTGACGGATTACTTTTTGTGTTGAGCCTACGACATTGCTGCTCATTACGGCTCACTCTCCGTTATTCTGCTGGATCAGTCCCAGATGCTGTAGCTGAGCTTGGAGGGAGCAGCACAGGGCGATACTAATGATGCAGGCC
The DNA here is from genome assembly GCF_000732505.1 of Cyprinodon variegatus. Taxonomy (NCBI): domain Eukaryota; kingdom Metazoa; phylum Chordata; class Actinopteri; order Cyprinodontiformes; family Cyprinodontidae; genus Cyprinodon; species Cyprinodon variegatus. The sequence continues at coordinate 724,969 of NW_015150675.1, read as the reverse complement.
TGTGGGCTCAATCCAATTCAATAAAATTTATTGATATAGCGCAAATTCAACACATGTCATCTCAAGACACTTTACAGATACCACCAGTTCATACAGTCAGATTGGTTGAAAGTTTTCTAGCAAAAAACAGTTGACAGCATTGGCTTATTGACTTGACAGCAATCCCTCACATTAAGCATGCTTGTAGCAACAGTGGAGAGAAAAACTCCCTTTTAACAGGAAGAAACCTCCAGCAGAACCAGACTCGGTATGAGCGGCCATCTGCAGAGGCCGACTGGGATTCACAAAGACAGAAGCAGACATACAGAAAGAAGCAGAGATACAAAAGGTAACTGTCAACAAGCTCCACAGTTGACCCTGCCCAAAAAAGAGACAGCCAGGCAGAAAAGCTCAGAGCAGCTCCTATTTCAGAGAGGATGAAACTGTCAGGATTCTGTGTTCTGTGCTCTGTTGATTCTCTTCCACAGGTGGCTGTTGTTGACAGGTGGGCGTGGCCCCACATCTATGGCTCATTGGGGCTACTCCAGAGTGTTCGAGCGTTGTGGTACCTCTAGGCCATTGTCCAGTCGACAGTTCTTCATTCCCGTGTGTTAAACATTTTGGATTCCTAATTCTAACTTTGTTCTCTTCTCTCTCTCAGTTCGCCGTGTTTTGGATTTCTCACCCGTCATGTCCCTGTGCACTGAGGACCGGTTCCTGATTCCCAGCTGCTCAGATTCTGCTCGGCCCTTGGTATTATCAAGCCGATAAGAGACCCCCCCTTCCTGGATTCACTCTGGTTCCTTCAGCTGCTCATCGAACATGTCTCTGCTGTGGCGCTGCTCGGGCTCCTGCCTATGCTCCATCTGTTAGCTCACCTGCCGCTCAGCCATCTCCCCCCATCAGAGAGCAGTTAGTTGCAGAATCCCTTCTTACACTCACCCTCCCCAGATAGGTTATCCTTACAGTACCTGACGGTAAGCAAAGCAGCATCAGCGCAGATCTCCCTTACTCTTCTATTGTTAATCAATTTCCTCTTTCCTCCCACAGTGCCCACCTCGCTTGCAGCTCACATAGTGAGCTAGTCATTTCTGTGTATAGCCTAAATAAACATCTTAAACTGTTCCTTGCTCTCTGTCTGTGTCTGCATGTCGGCCAAACACCTTAAAACCATGACAGACAGAGAGCACACACAGTTAGTCACAGTAAGAGAAAGAGGACTACACTGAAAACCAGGCCAATCTCCAACATCTATACATAAGTGTGTTGATAGCCTATTTATTTCCAGAATGGTGTCAGTCAGATAGGAAGAAACCAGATGAAGCTACTATGATGAGAAAAAGCAGAGAGAGCATAAACTTAGAGGTTGAACTAACAAATACTGCAGAATGGGAGAGTAGAGATAAAAATAATCAGAATGATGAAAAGGGATCCCTTTGTCTTTCAGACGTCTAAGGCTTGGCATCCTTCTCCTCACTGTGTGGCCACAGCAGGGTGCTGGCGGATGCTGCAGAGTGTTATAGGGGGTCAACCCAGTTTAATGTTCCTGCATGGTGTATTAGGGTACTTGCAGTGCCTATTGGAGGCTGCACAGGTGGCATCAACCCTCAGGTGCACTTGGCAGCCCCTTCAGCAAGTCACAGCGGCATTAAAGGTGTGCCCCAGTCCAAGTTCCTCCAGGGTGCAAGGAGGTTGTGGCCTTTGTTAAATAGGTTGTCAATAGCAAGGAACATCCCACTGGTGATGAGGGCCCTGAGTGGACATCTTTCGAGCAGATGTGTACTGCGCCACAGTCAGCGTCTATAAAAATTGCCTTTCTACTGGAGATAAAAGATTCAGATTTGACTGTTTTGTATTTACATCCCGAAAGCTACCCAAATAAGGTTATTCCTTGTGTTTGATGAACATCTCTGCTAAGCTTTAGGTTTTTTCTTAATGCAAACATTAATCTCACAGAATGCTCTCCTTTGTTTGGTATTTGTGCAAGTACAGCAGTAATTGTTACTTTCATCCTTTACATACATACATCCCTGTTGGATTTAGCTAGCTAAGTTAAATAACTGCAAACATGTGCACATTGGTTTTCCTATTTTGTTTTTCTGTATGCATTCTAGGCAGGGACTTTCTTTTGGCTTGTCTTTTGTTTTGTACTTTTGAAGACGACCAGAAACTCTCCTGGAAGGTGCAGAAGTTACCAGACTTAGCCCACCTTCCTTTCAATAGTGAAACTGTGTTAATTCCTGTTTTTACCTTAAGGATTTATTTTCTTGTGGTTTTTCTTTTGTTTATTTTTCTGCACTGAACCTGTTCTCTCTCTCTCGTGTGAATCAGTTTCTTTCAAAATATTCATATCCTTTTTTATTTCTCAATTTTATATTGGTAAGGGCAGAGAGCATTTGCAATTCATGTCCCCTAATTACAAGGTAGTGCTGCCAAAACCCTGCATAAACCACTAATTTGTAAAAAGTTTCCAATATGTGAGTGATTTAATCTAGGTATAAATCCAACTATTCTTTGAAGGCCTTCAGAGATTTGTAAGATAATTGTAAGGTGTATTGATTAAACAGCCTCACAAAAATACAAGGAACACAAACGATAGATCAAGGACAAAAACTGCCTACAGTTTAAAGCTGGCTTTAGTTGTAAGATATGTTGAGCTTTGCTTATTTTATAGACAAATGTTTAGTCTACGATTTGAAATCGGAGAAATTTGGTTTCTAATATATATTCGTTTCATGATAGTCGCATTAAATACACTATCACTCTGGGGAACTTAGACTGTGCCCCAACCAATCAAAATTCACAAATTTTAATCAACTCTGCTGCAGCATTAAGTGTTGTATAGATCTGCTGCTATAAACATAAATCCTCATTGACTGTACATGTAAAAAGGGAATAGAAGAGTTGTTTAAGATAGATTCCTCTTTTTTTAATCTCTTCTTGCACATTGATAGAGCTTGTTTGTCTCTATGTTGACCTGAGATGGACTGGCGACCTGTCCAGGGTGTACCCCGCCTCTCGCCCGTAGACAGCTGGAGATAGGCACCAGCACCCTTCGTGACCCCCCTTGTAAGAAAATGGATGGATGGAGTTTATAAATACTGAAACATTTACTGTACCTTAGGTAGGTTTTGATGTAAGTGTTTTAATGTTACATTTAAAATCTGTTGGTGAATAAAAGCAAAATCTATAAAATTAAAAGCAAATAAAACAAGGAAACACCAGAAGCAATGATCAAATGCCTCAGTAAACATCAAATCCTAACATGGAGGTACATCAAATGGCCTCTGGCAAAAACCATTCTTGCACTTACGGTATAGGTAAAATGCAAGAGTAAATATCGTTTGCATGAAGACACTAAACTGTCAGCATTTAAAAACTCAGAGCCCAACTTATGTGGCAAGTGGTTAGTTAAAACACTTAGTGAGTTAAAAAAGGTTTAGAATTTAGTGAGTGAAATTTACTGTATCCTGTTTTTTGTGCAGTGATGCATGGCAATCTGAAGTTTATAACAACATGCTCTCAGGAGGAATAAAATAATGCTGAGTTTGATCTATCAGAAAAGGATGGTGAAACAAGGAGATGATCAGGTGTTAAGAAACATACAGACAGTTGACAGAAGAGCATTGGAAAGGTGCCGCTATACACATACTATGCCTCAAAAAGATTTATAATAAAATAAATTTTTTTACCAAGTTGATGCATTGCACTTAATTTTATAAATTTTAAATACTTAAACTATAAACATTCTTAGTCCAAAGTAGTACTAAAGCCTAATTTGAGTCTAGAGAATTCAAAACTACACCAGCAAACAAAAAAATGAGACTAACACAAAGAAAATGCAAACGAAAGAAATACACTGTAAAGGTGAAATAGGTGAAACAGATAGATGCAAAACATATTGTGTGTGTCTTTTTAAATTTACTAATCTAATTTTTGTCTTTTCAGTGCCTTTTAACTGTAGAATAATGTTGCTAAAAAGCACATGCTGAGAAGTATATATTCACTCTTAAGTTTTTTACTTTTTCTCACTGCCTCTGCCTTTTTTTTTTTTTTTTTTTTACCCAGGAGCCTTGTATTTTAATAAACCAACCTCATCTGTCACACCCCTTTCAGAGATTTCTCTTGTTTTTTATTGTTAGTCCTGTAATTATTATTTTTTGCCTCTGGTGTGTTCTCTTAGCTCTTCTTCTCCTCCCTTCTTTGCTTTCCCTTATCCTTCTATAGCCTCCTGACCCTCCTGCTGCAGAGATCCTGTTTTGCTTGCCTCTCTTTCTCTGTGTGCTATTTGCAAATAAACAGAATAAGATGACTGATAACAGTCTGTGCATGACAAGGCTCTTGACCGGAAAAACAGTGTGAGGGTAGCTGAGAAAGAGAAAAAATTATCAAAAGTTTAGGGCTAAGGTTGCAAGAGGGGGATTTTTGTTTGAAGAAAACTAAACAGTTGTATTGTGGGAGAAAGTTTAAGTTAGGAACCTTGTAAAATGTCTTTTATTCAGCTATTTTTTTTTTTTTTCATTGTAAACCTGTAAAACATATTATTAAGTACTTACTTTGTTTTCTTTTTAAACAACAAGAGAATATCAAATAATTGTTTTCAAATGATGCACTCATTTAAAAGGAATAATTGTGAAAAGAAATATTCAACAAAAATTTTTGTGAAACCTTTTATTTCCTTTTGAAACAACTAAAAAAGGTTTTTATTGCTAAAAAAAGTGGCTAGAAAATTATGAAGGCTGAATGCATGGTTGGGGTAAACAGAAATGGGTGTTATAAAAAATACAATTTGGTTGACTTTAATTTGTTATAATATACTTTATGTTGGGATTTTAGAGAGCTAATCAAAATGTTCTGTTACTCAGAAACAGAAACTGAGGAGCAGCTGGACGTTACCACTTAGTCACAGATGTCTGTGCCAATCTGCCATGAATCAAACTGTGAGGGCCAACAAGGATTGGATGGATGACTCATCAGAACAGGAAATCTTGTCCACTGCTATAAACATTCAGTCTACTATCTTGCGGTTGGACTTGGCTTGGTCAGGATATAGCCGCTTTGATACATAAAAATTGAGGAGCAGGGCCTCATGCATTCACGTCACATATCATGAAATGCACATGGCTGCACAGCGGTTGGCCCTTCTTTAGCTGCTGTGCAGAACAGTCAGATGGTATTATATAACAGCGTCATAAAAGCATTATTTTTCAATCAATCCTTTCCTTTTTAGATTGTTTTCTATTAAAGCCGATTGTTTATAAAAGCATATCCTGCAGCAGAAGGGGGCAGTATGCTGCAGGTGTTGCACTGGGTTGCACTTAGGTGTCAAGTGGGGAACATTATCTGTCCGACTAATCTTTCCAACCTTTGCACGCTTTCCTCAGTGGAGGTTTAAACTGCTGCTATCTTGCATTGTGCAATACTTTTATTTCTGCTCCTTTTGTCAAAGCAAACATATCTAACCTTGGTCATCTTTGATCAATTTATTAGTCGGAAGGCTGTCTGCAACAATTGGAATAGCTGTTTTTCCAATAACCTTCTGCTGTGAATCTGCTGCATGCAGGCTCTGTTGTTTAGCATTTTGGAGCTGAACCAGGTGTTGTAACAGGGACAAGGCCTTCAGTGAACAGAAACGACCTCTGTGGGAAGGCTAAAGTATAGTAGTGGGTGTGGGTAGATTTGGGTGTGAGTTTATGTTCTTGGAATCATTGTTCTTATCAGCACCAGGAGAGGCAGGGACATTAAAGGTACTTTCCAAAACAATACCTTACAGAAAAAATAAACTTTGCATTAAGCAGCTTTTATCTCAACACAGCAAAGTGACTGGATAGAAAACAAAGGGTCTCTATGCTGGACCCCCGCCCTGCTTCTATGACTTTTTGTTACCTTCCCTTCTTTTACATCTCTTTGTTCCATTTTCTCCTTGTTCTTTTCCCATTGTTTAAACAGTTTAAAAACTCCCTGTGTAAATGTAAATTTTCTGCATTTTTCCTATCCATGTATTTTACTGAGAAAATCTTTTTTTTGCTTAGCCTGTTTTCTTCACTAATATAAATACTGTACTGTGAACGCTTTTAGGAAATCCTATACACTACTGTTTATGCTCTAAAAACATTCTAAATGACTTCGTTTCGAGTAAATTATGGACGCTACCTACTCAGGACACTTGGAATACATTGGACGAGCAGTATGGAGGAATATTGACACGTTTTTTGTGGACCTTTCTGCCTCGGGCACCATAGACCTCCATTATTTGAATGTCAGCAGACAGCAAGAAGCCTCCCAGATCTCCAGATGCATTTGAGATATCAAAAAAGTACTCCAGAGTGTTGTTCAGCATGGGGGTGAGTAGAAAATGAAGGCTAATCATGTTTTGGGTGTACTATTCCTTTAATAAGTAATTATGTGGTGGCTGTTGAATCCACTGTCTGAAAACAATAAAACTACACCGACCAACCGAGTCATGGCTAGCCACCCACATATATCACTGGGCAAGGCAAGATTAACTTGAGATCCAGTCAAGATGCCCATTGCAACTCTGGAGGGCCAGCAGAAACTGTCAGTTCTGTCATGATTGGTTTTATATCAAACCCACATGCAGAACACAACGGAGGCTGGGTAAAAGTTTAACAGAGTTTATTTAGGATGTTGACACACAAAAACATGAACTCGATCTGGAACAGGTCCGGGTTGGGTTCACTGAAGTCTGCAGAGATGATAGTTTGATTAGCTGGGCAGGCAGATGATTAATGAGTCCTTTTAGATGATTCTGATTCTACCTTGACTGGGTCCAGGCTTCTCTTGTGAGAGAGGGAACCGTTGGGTCCAGAGACTGTTGGTTCAGCAGAGTACACAAGCAGCTGCAGCGTCTAGCTTCTGACTTTGAATGGCAGACCTTGATCAGAGTTTCCAGCTCTTCTCAGAGAGCAGCAGGGGAAATCCAAATAGGAATCTTCAGGTTTGGCTCACCAGGGCTGGAAGGCAGGTTAAGCTCACCCAGAGCTTCAGGCTTGAGGCAGGTTTCCTGTGAGCAAAGACAGAGGAAGGTTAGAACCAGTTTTCTCACTTAGAGACAACTTAGATTCTTTCAGGTAACAGAGGCTCAGGTTGCCAACCAAACTAAGGTCAACACTGCGGCGTTGAAGGAAGGTCTGGCAGCTGCTTATGAAGGGAAGGTCTCCTGATGAGTAGATGCGTCTCAGGTGTGCTGGAGGGCTCCAGCCCAAGAGACCCACGGCGCACTCTGCTGGAGGAAGGTGGTACATCCCCAGATCCCAACAAGTTCAAATTCAAAAAAGGTTAACAACACTCAGCTATGCAAAAAACATGTGTCCTGTTAGAGGCCAATTATTAACTGAGGTTCCTCTTTCAGATGGTTAAAGACAATACGCATAAAACCAAGCGAACATTAATTCATAATAGAATTTTTTGAGTTATTAGGATAAGATAAAATCCATTTGTTAGAAAGGCCTAGTCAAAGTTAATATAGAAAATCAAGTAGGTATGTTTGGCAAGGCTTTACAAATAATGTTTACAGATACCATTTATCTGGTCTGACTTGATTTGAGCTATTTTGCGTAGAGCTGACATACATTTCATCTCCTAGACCAGGGGTCTGCAACCTGCGGCTCCGGAGCCACATATGGCTCTTTGGACCCTCTCCACCGGCTCTTAATACTGGCTAAAATGTATATAAAGAGCTAAATAATTTACTATAATATATACCGGTATCAATAGCTTTAGCGTTTTTTATAAGATGGAAGAGAATGAGTTTAAAAGAACCAGAAATATATTTTCAGAGACATTTCTCTATGAATTAGCTTGAGAATTATATGTTTTAACATTAAAAATATATGAATTGATTGTTTGAGATGGCAACAACTAATTTCCTATACAAGCTTTTAAAAAAAAGGTTTTATAGAAAAAGTCATGGTATTATTTGCGGCTCTAAACAACTTTTATTTGGTCGTACTCTGGGCAAAACGGCTCTTTGGATATGAAAGGTTGCAGACCCCTGTCCTAGACGAACAAAGCTACCAGAGACATACAGAACCATCTGTTGCTTTGGCAGTGAATATAGCATGCCAAAACATAGACACACAGAGGTTAGATACTAATGCACACCACAGGTTAAAGGTTTATTATATGTAATTGTTAAAAACTTTGTGTTTGCTCTTTCTTCTGGTTTAGTGTGACAGTTTGTCACCAGATTAAAAAAGTCATTGAAACCTTTTGGTGGGTGTGATGCGGCTTCAGATGGTTTACATAGCCCAAAAGTTTACAAGATTTGGTATTTTTGTATATTTCATTTTGAAAAAGGGTTTTCTTATTTGCTAAGTGTATGTCTATGTAGAATTCAAATTTCTTTGATCAGCTGAAACATTCTGCCTTAGTGGGGGTCTATTGCATAACTATTATCGATTATCTCTTGGAGCCTTTATAGCTTTCTTTTTTTTCTTTTACATAACACCATCGTTAGTGTTGAAATTACAGACAATGCAGTGTTCTTAAAATATAATAATACAAATTAAAAAAATCACAGGGAAAGTATTACCAAAGGAAGTCCAGCTTAAATTATACAGGCAATGTTGCATTCAATCTGATTTGGAATGAAGTAAACACAATTTCAGTTGTTTAACATGGTTTTGTCCTGTATAATAACAAACATATCTTATATTTATATGATAGGGTTGAGCAGCAAATTACATTTTGAGTAGTGTAATGTAAGGTGTGAACACACACACAGGTCAGCTGTAGCCCTGTATAAATAATTAACACACTCAGGAGAGAAGCACAAAAGGTGTTGATGCATCAGTACAAGCTCTATTATAGTGTACACAAACCTTCACAAACACAGATGCTGTGCACTTTGAATGCATAGAGTATACTTAATTAGGTTTCTAAAGAAAATTCAAATGTATATGAATAAACCATCCATGAGGATTTTTTTTGATACATTCTAGATAGAGGACATGCTTCAGACATGTTTTGACAATGTAAAGGAAGAACGGTCGATCATAGTAATTTCACACCCAGCATTTAGAGAAGCTGGTTGGCTGTGTATGTACCAGGGCAGTTTTGCTTCAGCATCAGGGTCAGTCAGTGATAATGTTGTTAAATGTTGTATATTATCAGTTATGAAACTCCCTCCAATAATATTTTTTATACTCCTAAGTAAGACTTAACCTATTTGCTATGCCATAATACAAATAGAAAACTTATATGACCTTGTACCAGCATATCAGCAATATAACCCTGTTTCCACACAAACTGCAGGGACCATGAAGAAAATCTAGTATGCATTGGGAAAGATGTTGGTCCTCCCCTTAGTGTACTGCTCCAAATTGTCTCTCAATTGAAAGGCCTGGAAATCCACAGTGGTATTTAAATCAACAAACAAACACAGAAAATATTGACCTGCCTGATTCAAGCAGGCCGAACCTGCTCTGTAGTCACATTGGAACCCTGTAATACCAGTCATCATATTACTCACCATAGGAAAATCTCCCTTGTGTTTGTGTTTCAATATAGCCTGCTTGACCGGATGTCGAGCACACACCCACGCAATTATCCAAACAAGGCAGCGGGACAGCTGTCTTTCATGTGTTAGTTTATTAAACCTGTTGATATGCGTGTCTGCATGAGGCCATCTGCGTTCGTGTGCACAAGTAGTTCTACAGATGTTAAAAGGTTAGAATTGGCTTCAAAGACTTGTTTTTTTTAAATAAAAAAATAGGTTGGGTAGGACCCTTGGACCATTGTTGATAGGTTCTGCTCTGACACTATAGGAGCTTTATCTTGCAAATATTTACAGCCCAGACCACTCCTTTTAAAGTCTTCTCCCTTTGATCCTGAACTCATCTGATTCAGTCCAAATGTCTTAGTAACTGGGGTGGGTGGTGATACTCACTAAGGACAGATTACTATAATGAAACTCATGATAAGTTTCTACGGGAGAGCATTATCAGTTTTCCTTTAAAACTATGAGGAATTTTAAAGACTTTTATTTGTGTTTGGAAAAGAAAAGATTTGATTTTTTTAACACATTAAATCCTAATAACAAGGTTGAAATCTATGGTTGTAAGATTACAAAATGTAGTTAAAGGCATGGAAAGCTCTTGATTTGAGAAATGCAAATGTTTTTTGTATGTGCAAAGCTTTGACCCAGCAAAGAAAAGTTCGCACAGGAGATAATCTCAGGTTCAGACAGAAATTCCTCCTTTCAGACGTTCGTTGAGATTTATTATTATAGGTTCTGGGCAGATGAAAAGTGAGGAACTTGACACTTTGCATTCCTCCTCTGAACTCATAAATGTAGCTGTGCCTTCACAGAGAAGCTCTTGTTTTGCCTTGACTGTCTCTCTCTTTTTATTGCACATTAACTTCAGTGCTCCCTCTGCTTATTCATTAATCCCATGCTTGTTTTCCCCACCTTGCTGTTTGCATGTAAAACAGTTTCTGAGCCCATAAGATATCCCTTCTCCTAATGTTCCTCTGTCTAACCTGCCTTGTTCTGTAGCTTCTTTTCTCCTCTTGGTGCTCTCCAGCACCCTCTAATGTCTATGATACTTATTTATCTGTTTACAGTATACAAAAACTATTTCACTAATAAGGATGACATTTTTTATCTGTCGTGGCAGAATTCAACTAAAAAACAACTAGCAGCTGATGTAAGTATATGTAGCTTTGTATAAGGCTCAGCAAAATAATACTTGTCTTTACCTGAAGTAAAGAGTGCTGAATAAAATCTGTTATACATTTCAGTACAAAGTTTTGCTTTTAAAACTAAAATGCTGTAATGTAAAGGCTGAGGCACAACGGACGCTAAAGAGTAAGACAAAGATGAAGTTAAAAACGAGTCTGTGCTTATCCTCATCATGATCCTTTCCACCACCAGCCGTATTTAATGCTGATTTCACCAGTTTTGAATGTAGTCCATCCATCCATCCATCCATCCATCCATCCATCCATCCATCCATCCATCCATCCATCCATCCATCCATCCATCCATCCATCCATCCAGTGGGGAACAATGCAGTTGATTGAACAAAAACTATAGCAAATATGTATCTTATCCATTATATATTAAGCAGATTTATCGATTTTAATTCATATTGGGTTAACTTTAGTTCTCATGTAGTACGGTTAAGTTTATTTGCACCTTTCGGGTGTGAATATCACAGTTACAGTGTAACAGTCTGCCTGTAAAGAAATCCATGCTCAGTATCTGTATTTACCAGAATTATTTCATCATGCTGTGATTGCAAATCACTGGCCCGTCCAGTTCCACCCTGTGCTATCATCTTTCTCTTCTTGCACTCCTTCGTCCTTCAAAATCCCTCCTTTTCTTTGAGGCTTACTCCTGTTTCTTGTCTTTCTTTGCTCCATTCAACCATTTTAGCACATTCCAGTCCACTTACATCATACCTGTTTTCCACAGAGCCAAGATTTCCTCTCCCCTACAGGGCAATATTGGACAAAGGCACTGTGGTGTTACTTTGGACTATTTCCATATTGTTCCTGCAACTGCACCCTCAGAAAAGTGCCGATAAACTTATTTTATATGCTCTTTTAGGAATATAGATTTTTTTTGCAAGCTCATTCGGTGTTCTTACTATGTTTTACTTCAGCACATGGGTTCTAAAAGAAATGTCGTCCATCATTTCAAGTTACAAAACCAAATTCAATCCATTTCTAATCATCCTCTATGAGTCAATTGTGGTCTGGACATGAAGCATAAAGCCAGAAGTCAGGGAAAAATTTGGAGATGTTTGTATGCTTTATTTTACCACTTCTTTTTTCCCTTCCTCGCAAAAGAGTTGCCATGCAAGAGAGAGTCATGTAAATGTTATTTCCTCTTTGTGAGTGCCAGTTTTTATACTACACCATTGTGTTTCTCCATTATTGTTCCCCTTCATTTTACCATCATACAATTTAGCTTACATTGTAAGGTGTTAAAAGCCTAACTGCAAAACCACATTTCAAGCTGTGGTTCTAGAGATAAAGATTTTTTGATATAAACTTTAATAGCCTGGGTATCCTACAATGTTTTGCAAATGTTTAAACACAGGAAGTACATGTGTTTAAACCATTAAAAAAAAGGTAAAATCATGCCAAGTTTGTTTGCCTAAGGCTGCAGAATACAAGTTGTTGATGTTGCTTTTCTCTGCGATTTAAACTGATCCACTTTACAGAGAGAACAATAGCTGTCAGACTAACTTCAGTATGCTGAAACTGTCTGGTCTCTTGTTAAATGTTTCAGTTTAAATAAGATGTGACAACTTTAAAAGCAATTAAAGAACACCTTTCCATGATTTTCTCAACATTTTTCAAAAAATGGCCACAAAACGATGACAAATTCCTCACACTGCAACAGATAAACAAAGCAGTTCTCAAAGTTATGTAACAAGTACATTTCAGCTCAAATGTTTTGGTGCACAGGGCTGCTGAGGCTCCTCTTTATACACTTCCTCAGTGAAGTGTTCTTTCATTTGAAACTGACAGTTCAACTTGACCTCGTTGACTATTTCCTCTCTTAGCTGCTATCTCTTGCCTCAGCAAGGAGACGTTGCAGGAACTATGCCTCTCGAGCTCAACCCACTGCCTTAAGAGTTTTGGAAAACTTCATGTATAAAACAGAGAGAAAAATGCACTTGAATTTCAGTGGAATCCTGATTAGGGAGCTTCAAAGTTCCTTGGAACAACAACAGAGTTAAAGATCTCAAGAACTCATGCTACGCCTCACAGAAAGCAAAACCAGTGTTGTATCAAATACTTTTTTATCCTTACATGGCTGGCTGTTGAATACCAGTCCAATTCATCAACCCACTAGAGAGACACACGAGCAGGGCATGAAACTGGCATCTGCCCACATGGCAAACACAGCACCTTCTGAGCTTGGTGGGTGAAACTGTGAGTCTAGCTCCACGTTGGTGGGTAACCAACAAAAAAAAACACAACACTGAGCATTTGTTGTTGACCAATCACACAGCCTATTGCCCTGCTCTTTTCTTGGATTAATTGAAACAAAATATGGTATCATAGAGCTGTGGTAAAGACGCTGCAGGCTGTATTCAAGCAAAGGGAAGATGAGGAGGGCAATTCAAAAGAGATTTAAGGAAAGGCTTTCCAATACAAAGAGGCCATGGGTAACATAAGCTGAAAGCTGTTATATATAATTTTCTGAAGACTGGTTAGAAAATATATTTACAGAACTACCTCCAGCAGACCTCCTGCACAAGATCTAATGGAAGTAAAACCCTGCTGTTTCCAACAAAGTAAACAAGCAATATTCAGCTTAAACACCTATTTTCAAAGTTGTTTCAAAGACTTATTCATATTAACAGCAAAAACTTGCTCATTCAAACTTTGGACCAGATCAGACATCCGCGTCACCCCTCTAAACCTGTGTCACACTTCCCTGACACTAAAACCCTAAGCAGCCAGGATGCTAACAAGAGCAGCTGGTTAGTCAGCGATTAGTTCAGGCTACACTTTAATCTAAATAAATATCATTGGAATGGGGTATTTCATCTTTAAAAGGGAATACTAAAGCCATTATTGGATAATATTTATGCAGAAATACCTTTATTTATTTATTTATTTATTTTTTTTTTTTAACGTCCTAAATGTTTCTGTGTTTATACTGATTTGTTATTATTTATTCATTTGCACTGCTCTTGAAAGCTGCTTTTATCATTTGTGTGTTTTTGCACAATGACAATACAAGAAATTATGATTGTGATACAATAATATATATTGTTGTATGTTCCCAAACTAAACAGAAAAAAAAAAATAAAAAAATCATATCAAACTGCAAACTTGAAAAGGGGATTTTCCCCTGGCCAAACAATAGTAAGGCCCTTGCCAATTTTCACCCAGTAAAAATTGTTTATACAAAACCATAAAGCAGAACAAACAGACAAGTTTATATCAGTTATGTTTTAAAGTGTTTCCATTTACATTTAATCCATTTCAGAATGTACTCTAAAATCCTGCAATGAAGTTACAGGCCAGGTAAAAAATATTGCGACTGTGATACAATGGACAACATTGCACGCTTGGTGGTGTGTTAAGCTGTGCTCTAGAGCTCAGTGGTGTGACCACAGCTTCCTGGGTGGATGATGCCTCACACATGCAACATCTGCATATATTACCTCAAGGGTTAGTAAACTGAAAAACGATAGTTAGTCTCCTGGCTATTAAACTGGATCGTTACAGAGATACAGAGAGCCTGTTACAAACTAGCTATGTTGACACGAGTAAAAAAAAAAAAATGTCCTGGTATAAGATGTTCGTGTCATCTATTAGACGCTGTACAAAGTTACAAGTGCTTTACAGTTTTGGAATCAAAAGTTGAACAAATTAGGAAAATAGTATTTACTTACTATATATATATATATATATATATATATATATATATATA
>NW_015150675.1:693492-708559 GCF_000732505.1 Cyprinodon variegatus | reverse complement strand
AAAATAAAAAATAAAAAATAAAAAAAACTTCAAACCCTTATGGTAAACCACATCCTCATCCACCTAGCTGTGTTTACATGGTAACAGTCTCTAACAGTGGCTAAACACAGAACTAAATACAGAATCACAATAAAGAAACAGATAGAGGAACATGCATCAAGCTGTGTGGTATTGAAAATAGTCAGGATGCTGTCACTGGTTTCAGTTTCCTAAAAGTGGTATACTTAAATCTTTGCAGAGACGTGGCTCTACTAAGTCTCCTTAGATTTTGATGTTTTGTATTTTAAAGACCATAAAGAATTAATTCCTAGTTTAACATTCTTTCTGGGAAACGTGCACTTGAAGCTGTCCATGACTATCTCTAAAACTAGCAGAAAACATATTTCCTTTTATAACCCACAAGTATTTCAGGAATTGAAACTTTCCTAAAAAAAATTCTGATTAGGAAAATAAATGTTATTTTTCATGATAGGGGTCTCGGGCCAGATTCTTGTGTTATCCATCCCCTATATTCACCATGTTGTTTTCCCTGTACTTATTTGCTCGTTGTCTTCGCTCTCTGTGTGTTATCTGTTTTGAACTTTGTTTATTATTAGTTTCCTAGAATAGTCCCCAGCATGAAACAATGCTGGGGACTGATTTTTCAGCTGATTTTTCTCTCCAGGATTGTGTGACAGCCAAACAGGAGCCGACCAGATGAAGCTACTATGCGAAAAAGCAAGAGAAATCATAGCATTAGAGATTGAAATAACAAATTCTACAGAGTGGGAGAGTAGAGGTAGAATGAAGCAGATTGATGAAAAAGGGGTCCCTATGTCCTCCAGCAGTCTAAGCCTATTGCAGCACAATTGTAGAGATAGCACTGGATAACCAGAGCCACTCTAACTATAAGCTTTATCAAAAAGGAAATTTTTAAGCCCTTTACAATCAAGTGCAATAACTACATAAAATATCAAAGGTAGTCCAACATGGTTTTAGATTAGTGACAAAAAAGAGCTTTCATACAATATTGTCCATGATGTTAGTGTTTGTGATTGGTGTTTGCATGGCACCAACACCAGGTGGCATTTGATTTCTGAACCCAAATACTCCAACCACCACATGCAGGGCGTTACTCAGCAGTCAAACATTAGTGTAGGCCTAGCGTAACCTGCACAATAAGTTCTTTGAATACTATCAGCTTTAGTGTAAATTTAAATACAGACACACCTGGCTGCTTTCTTAAAGGCTAAAGCGGGGATAACACAAGCTCTAACAAGACTGTATGTACCTGTATACTGTGTCTGCTTTAAGAATTACACAGTTTATTTGATTAGAAGAAAATAACAAGGATTAAAAGATGGATGATGGATAATTTATTTTTCATACTGTTCACATTTTTGTTACTAACAGAGTTAATCCTGTGACAAACGCTTCCACACAGTACAAACATGCACTGGAACAAACAAGCCACTTGCACTGCAGAGTACTAATCTTCTGTCAGCTGGCTGAGGCCTGTCTGCAGGACAATGTTACACAAACAGGCTTTGCTATTGTGCATATATTGCTTTCTCATGCATTTGTTTCTTTTTGTGCCATGCATGGTGATATTTCTCAAGCAACTGTCTTTTTAAATACATGTAGATCACAGTTTAACACAGAAGCCCACAAAAGATCCTAAGGAGCAAATCAGTTTCAAGCATAACTAGATAACGTGCTTGTTGAGATTTAATATTCTAATCAACTTGGTTGCCAGATTTTAGAGAGTTTTATTTTCTTAGAAAGAGCTTGCAGAGCCTGTTAATCACATGTCCTAGAGTGACTCACTGTCACACTGTGTAATTATGAGGGCAAAAGTAAAGAAAAAAAAAGAAGTCTAAGACAAGTAAATATGTGTAATATGGAACTAAAGCCAAGCCATTCCGATTATCTTTGTGAATTGGTCCCCATGGCAACATACAATACTACTGCATTTACTGTTATCTTTTGTTTAGATGATGATGAGATTGTTCTGTAAGCCAGTTACTCAATGCAATCAATCTCACAATATGATCTGATTGAGTTATCTCTGTAAAGTGCCGGGAGATGACATCTGTTATGAAATGGCACTATATAAAAAAAATGAGTTGAAAGTGAGCAGAAGCCTCAGATTATGATCATGCACGAAGGAAGCACAAACATTTCCGGTTTCTACACAGGAACCTCTTAGTCATATAAGCTGTCCTTGCTTGTAATACCATGGCTTCCCCAACAGGTTGAGCATTAAATTCCTTTTGGCTTCTACAAACATGCAGGTACATCCATTTTCTACCAGATTAAAAAAATTATATATAAAAAAAAAAAAAAAAAAAAGCTTGTTAGGTTAACTGGCAGTTCAAAATATCTTCCTTCCCATGACTTGGAATGGATAAGGAGGGTATTGATAAAATTTGTAAGTCTAGGGATGAGATTGTAGCTAGACCTGCTTTGGTAAGGGCAGTCTCTACCAGATGAGCTGGAAAAGTTTTCCCTTCCCCTTACTGGACTGAAAGAAAAGCAAACTTTACAACTTCTCCAGCTTTTTGTTGATGAGAAATTTTAAATTAAACCAAGATTTCCATTGACACATTGTGGGCCTTGTGGGGATTGTTGAAAGACAGACATGTAGGGTGCAGAGGCTAATCCACAAACATGCACTATTTATATACAGGTAAACAATTTAAGCAATAGGATTTCAGCAGCAGTTCTCTACCAGTACAGCAGCTGATACAGTTATAAAGAAACAGATTGGTTGACACTCTGAAATGCTTTCTCTACTATTTTTCTGACAAAATGCTACATAATCATCTAGAGCTGCTGTACCAGTTGGAGACTTTATGACAAGGAAACATTTACCTCCCACACAAAACCACACCTCTGCCTACTCCTGACAGTCTCTCAAATGTGAGGCGGAGACAACTAGATTACAACACTGCCTCCTCCCTCCACAAAAAGTGGCAACGTGTTTTATCCTCACCGTAGTTGGACCATACTTTTATAAATACAAGATAAGGGTGTCTATCTATGAATGGATCTGTTATGGATATCTTGGATTAGCTTTGTTGTAAAAATCACACGGGTGTGTCAGCTGCACAGCTTCACAGACAGAGTCTTGCATGTAGCAACCTAATATAGATCTAAATCTGAGGTAACTAGCAAGAGGGTAAAACTCAGTAAACCCCAATATTAAATAAAAACATTTAATTTGAGTTTTCAGCAAATCTGCTGGGAACTGAAGATGAGCTATAATTGCTGTTTTATTGTAGTGATAAATATACCACTATGCCACTCATTGCTACCATGTTTATTACAGTATGCTTTGGTTTTCCCACTGCAATCCAAAACAGTCTCTTTCCAGGCTCTTTGCCAGTGTTTTTCCTGTTTCTTTTTCCTTTCCATGCTCTTTCTCAACACAACTCAGACATTTGGTTGAAATGTGCTGGTCCCATTTCACCTTATGATCCTGGTGGAAAATGTTACTTTTTAGTATGAAAGAATCACACATAATGGGATTAATGTGCAGGGCATCTACTATATTCATCTATTTAGGGTGGGTTGGCATTTCAAGAAAAATAATTACCAATCAGCTATAAATCTTTAAAATTGATTCAATTCCACAAAATGACTATGCGCAGATAATAAAAATTCCAACTTTTTGTTGTGTCCACAGATGATACAGATATGAGTTCAAACACCATAAACCCATCAGCGTATCTCAGCAGTGAAGCATCTTCTGCTAATTGACAAAAAAAGTTTTGCACAATAATGAATTTAGTTAAAGATATGCTTGCTCAGCGATAGACATGATTTAAATTAATCTAAATCTTAACTGAAAGCACATTTATCCTTGAGTCAGAGGAGAATATTTTTCTGCGTATAAAGATTTCCAGATGGTTTAAGAAGTGAAAAATCAACCCCTCAGAGAGTTTGTGGATAAATATTCTGTACAATGATTGTTGTTTCTCTTTCTTTTTTCACTTTTAAATGTAATTCAGGTGCTGTAGATAAGTTTCCTTTTTATTTGGAAAATAATTCAACTTTATAAAGTTTTTAGTTGATATGTTTCTGTAATATCATATTAAATACCTCTAATCATTAGCAAAGCACAATTGTTGTGAAGGAAAATAGACAGCAATTTAAAAACCTGCACATCAGCTACTGATGTTCACATAAAAGTTTTCTTTATTCTGAGTTGATCATGAAATAAAGCTGTTATCTTAGCAATTTACAAAGGATCTCTAAACACAATTTTCAGCAAATTAAAACTTTTTTCCCTTTAAATGTTTTAAATGAAAAATCATGTAAGACGCAAGCATATGGATGCTAAAACACATAAAGGTGTTTTAGCCTAACTGCATAAAAATACAATATTAAAGCTGTCAGTTCCTCAGCTGGCTAATGAATAAAGACTCTAGAAAGTGAAAGTTTTCCTTTTAACATGACACTTTTTTTATACATTGACTTTAGCCTAGTTTGGTTCGAAATTATTTTAATGATGTACTCTATGTCCATTAAAGGAAAAATGTGCACAAATGCACTTATTTTCCAGTAAGGCCCAAGGAAAATTTCAGATTGTCCAGTTTTTCGAAAATATTTATCAAAAATACCTTTAATATGAAAATCCTTGTCTTATATTATTCCAGATGAATGCAACCATAAACAGCCTTAAACAAGGAAGACAATGTTGGCATTTATTTTTACTTATTAACACATTTAGACCCCTAAAAGACTTGAAGTCTTCATTTGTGTTTTCTGGTGTTTAAAACAGAAAAGTCCAACCCTTCACGCTCAAACAAATTCACAGAGTCCTATTTCCTGTCAAAATCTGTTTGTCTTTCATTGTTTTACAGTCTGCACAGGGCTGTTTGGGGTTGTTTGTGTTATGACTCAATCTTCAAAAATGTGCAGAAGGCTTGAGGTCTGAGTCTGGCTGAATTAAGATGAATCCCTTTCTCACAAAGACTACATGTTTGATTTCTTCTGTCCAGTCAGTTGCCAGGAAGAGAGGCGACTACTAATCTCTAGTGACACATGCTCAAGCTGCAGTTTCCAACGCATAGCTACGCACCCCACAATATGTAGTTACACATTGTATGGCTTTGTGTTTTTCCTTCTCCATGGTAACCACACCATTTCCAATGCAGTCACACATGCATCTGCATAAGCCATTGCCGGTCTGTGGTAAACCCTGTTGCCATGGCAACGGTGGGTGTGACTAAAGGGCGGGATCTTGCCAGAAGAGAACAGTAAGAGCAGGATCACTCAAGGACACATACACACACACACACACTCATATATCTAGAAACACGGGAGAAATGTGCCATATAAGATGACAGAAAGAAACGATCCAAATTAAATTAATCTGTGATTCCAAAAAAGATTTCTGCCACACACTCACACAAGCAGAGTCTTTGTTTAAGTTCAGGAGTAGAAGACAGAAACTCAAGTGAGGAACCATTTTTTGTGGGCTTTGGTAAACTGGGCTCAGGGCCACTAAGTTAAGTGGGACCAGATTTTTTCCATGGAACGTTCTCGCGCACCCTCAGTTTTTTGCTTTGTTTTGTTTAACAATTCTTAATTCTACTTTATCAAACTCAAGTATGAATATTGGATGACAGTTGCCACATTTTTTATTAAATTCATTAATTTACTTACAGACTTTTTTTTTTTGCTCTTTGTTAGGCACCAGTCCTCCTTTGATCCTGCAAGATCAAATGTACATATGAAAAATGGACATGTGAAACTTTATGACTCAAACTAACAAACTTGCAATAGTTGAACATTATTCTACAATCCTTAAAAAGGTATATATATTGTGTTACAAGGTCACAAACTGTATTGTGATAAAACCTAGACCAGGTGGCACATTGTGGTGATCAGGAAAATTTCATATTAATTTATCTCCTGTAGAATTTCAGATTTCCAATTAGATTTAGGTCTGGATTTGGATAATACTACACATAATGCTTTGATAAAATGTTTGGTCCAAAGTTTTGGTGAACTCAGAGTAAAGAAAGCAAAACAAAACACATGATTTTACTGCATGTTTTATTTCTAATATATCAAACTTGATTTTAGCACCAGGATTAATATGCTAGCCCTAAATTTGAATATATCATGGATACTTTTGAAGCAAACTATTTCAGGTTTAATGTCTTGACTGCCTTACAAAGTTGTTTAAATGATACAATGATAAAATAGGTTATCTTTTTAAATAACCGTTTTTTATTTGTGTAAATACATATGACGATGTTGGGAAATGCTTGAATTTAGAGTTGCAGTTAATGCAGTTTAATGTTATCTTAGACACATTCTCATCTTCATACTTTGTAACTTGTGGTGACATATGGCATTGAATGTGAACGAGTAAGAGTAGTTCCTCAAAATCCTGTGCTCCAAAAACACTTTTTAATAGCGTTCAAGATTACAAAGTTCTCTTCCCCCAAAAGTATTCACAGTAGCATATCTTTATCAGATAGTGCAGTTATAAAGTTTAAAGAATCTGTTCCACTTTCTCTCTTCTCTGTATTACTGAACGATACTGCAAAGGGCAAACGTTTAATTTATTTCCCTCACAAATTGATTTTGTTGATGGAGTTACTAGTTACTCGTTCTCAACCATAGAATCTGAACCAGGTTTAGACTGTTTTCATCCTGTTGAACTTTCAGAGTTAACAAGATTATTATGTTCACCTAAGCCTTGAACTTGTATGTTAGATCTAGCTCCATTTTTGTTATTTAGGGAAGTATTCCATCTCATTTCCATCTCCATTTTAGATGCTATAAACCTATGCCTTTAAAGGGATAGGTAGCTGTAATTAAACCTTTACTTAAGACAATGTCTCTTGACCCAAATGATTCTGTCAATTATAGACTTATATCCAATATTCCTTTCGTATCTAACATTCTCTAGAAAGTAGTTGCTAAACAAGTGTGCGACCACTTACACCATAATAAACTTTTTGAAGAGTTTCAATCTGGTTTTAAAGCTCATCATAGCACTGAAACAGCTCTGGTGAAAATCACTAATGATATGCAGCAGCACTGCACAGCAGCAGTGATCCTAGAGAGGCTTGGCTGTGAGAACAACCATGTGATGAAATGCCCACCCTGGAAAAGAAGGCTGGAGGATAATATCAAGGCAACAAGGAAAGAACTGAGTGAATTGACTGAGTCTCTAAGAGGTGAAATGATAAAGCAAGTACCCAAGAGGTATAGCCAGATGCCAATACCTGAAGCACTGGAAACTGCCAAACAAAGGCTCCAAGCCTTGGCCAGCCGCCTAAAGAGATACACGAGAGACAATGAAGCCAGACGGGTAAACCAGCTGTTCACAACTCAACCAGCGAAAGTATACATTCAGTGGCAGGGAAACAACAGCAGAACAACCCCACCAAGGCTGGAAACTGAACAGTACTGGAAAGACATATGGCAAAAGGAGGCAGCACACAACAGGAAGACACAGTGGCTGATAGCTCTAAGAGAGGACCACAGCAACCTCCCTGAACAGAATCCAGTCAACATTACAGTGGCAGACATCCAAGAGTCTCAGGCAAGAAAAACTGGACTGCACCAGGCCCCAACATGATACACGCCTACTGGCTTAACAACCTCACGGCTCTCCATGAACGCTTGGCAGCACAAAATAACCTGCTGCTGGGAGATGGAATAAACCCTGAATGGCTAACCAAAGGGTGCACAATCTTGATCCGAAGGACCCCTCCCCTCTATCTGCCCATAACCTGCCTCTCCACAATGTGGAAGCTCATGTCCGGGATCATAGCGGCTAAGATTAGTGGGCACATGTATCAATACATGAGCACAGCTCAGAAGGGAATTGGCAAAAATACCAGAGGTGCCAGACACCAACTCCTGGTACATAGAACCCCCTCAGCTAAATAATCAACAAAACTGGCTACCGATACTGATTTAGAAACGGGGCCACCATCAGTCACCTCCTCTACATGGATGACATCAAGCTGTATGCTAATAGTGAGCGAGACATTGACTAACTGATCCATGCCACCCAGATCTTCAGCACAGACATCAGGATGTCATTCGGACTAGAGAAGTGTAGTCGGATGCTAACTAAGACAGGGGAGGTAGTCCACACAGAGGGGGTCTAACTCCCAGAAGGAACAATAGCAGGCATTGAGGATAGATACAAGTACCTTGGAATCCCACAGGCAGATGGCAACCTTGAAGAGGTGACAAGGAAAGTGGATACAGCAAAATACCTCCAACAAGTAAGGCAGGTCCTAAGAAGCTAGCTCAATGGCAAGAACAAGTCTCAGGCAATAAATAGCTATGCTGTGCCAATAATCAGATACCCTGCAGGAATAATAAGGTGTCCAAAGGAGGAGGTATAGGCCACAGATGTTAAGACATGAAAGCTCCTAACCATCCACCATGGTACCACCCCAAATCAAGCATCCTGAGACTGTACACCAGCCGTAAGGAAGGAGGCCGAGGACTAATGAGCATAAGAGCCACTATCCAGGATGAAACATCCAAGATCCATAAGTACATCAAGGACAAGGCTTCAACAGATGATATCCTCAGTGAATGTCTCAGACAATGGGGAACAGAAGATGAGGTGCCAGAGACTCCATCATGGGAGGATAAGCCCCTACACGGGATGTACCACCGAAACATAATCGAAGTGGCAGATATCAGGAAATCCTACCAATGGCTAGACAAAGCCGGACTGAAGGACAGCAGAGAGGCACTCACTGCACAAGATCCAGGCCCTAAGCACCAGAGCAATAGAGGCCCAGATCTACCACATCAGGCAAGACTCCAGGTGCAGACTGTGCAAAGAGGCCCCTGAGACAATCCAGCACATAACTGCTGGATTGTAAGATGCTGGCAGGGAAAGTTTACATGGAGCACCATAACCAAGTGGCTGGAATAGTATACAGGAACATCTGTGCAGAGTATGGGCTGGAAACCCCAATTTCAAAGTGGGAAACACCTCTACCTAGCCAAGATCCTGTGGAACTTCCTGATGCGGACAGACCAAATGGTGTGGCAAACCAACTGGACATTGTGGTGGAGGACAAAAAGCACAGGAAAGCTGGTGTGGTTGACATAGCAATACCAAGTGACTGCAACATCAGGAAAAAGAAACATGAGAAACCAGAGAAATACCAGGGACTCAGAGAAGAGCTGGAGAAAAACTGGAAGGTCAAGGTATACAACAGACATCTCGGTCAGTCCAGAAGAGTGCAGTTCTAGGAACAGCAAAGATACTGCGCAGAACCCTCAAGCTCCCAGGCCTAGGAATAAGGCGGGGGAGACTGCCCATAATGGGTGAGGAAGAGTTTTATATATATATATATTTTTTTTTTTTCTAGAATTCCTGTCTTTCATCTGCAAAATATTGCAAAAAATAGAAATGTCTTACCAGGGATGATGCTGAGAAACATTTGTTACTTTAAGGCTGGACTACAAGTAGGAACTCTACAAACTAGTTGAAAGCCTTCAGCTGATCCAAAATTCTACAGCCAGCGTTCTGATGAAAATTAAAAAGAGTTCATATTTTCTCCTATCCCAGCTTCTTTTCATTGGTTTCCTGTTAAATCCAGAATAGAATTTGAAATCCTCCTTCTCACATTTAAAGCCAAGCTCTGTCTCACATCAGAGGTCTGATTGTTCCTTACGCTCCAAACAGAACACTTTGCTCTGCATTTAACAATAGTTCCTAGAATTTCTAAAAGTAGAATAGGAGGAAGAGCTTTTAGTTAACAGGGTCCTCTCCTGTAGGAATATAAGGACTTTATATCCTATAAGCTCTAAGGTCTGCCTCACAGACTAGAAGTCTTTGAGGCAAGTCTAATCTCTATTCTAACCTTTTTCTTCAGTATTTGTTGGTTCAATCTATAACATAGCATAACAACAATGTGTTAGTACAATCTCTAATGCTGTGCTCTCTTTGCTTTTTCTCATTATAGTAGCTGCATCTGGCCTGTTCCTGTTTGACTGTGACATCATACCGGAGCTACCATCAAGACCTTTGTTTATAGATGTTTGAGATTGGCCTGTTTTTCAGTTTAGTCTTGTTTCTCTTACCTGGACTACCTGTACTCTTTCATCCACTGACATGGGAGCTGGCTAAAATCTTGTCTGCCTGGCTGTGTGTTTCCTAGACTGGGCCATCTGTGGAGCTGGTTGACGGTTACCTTTTTTATCACTGCTTCTGTCTCCTTGAACTCTAGTCGACTTTGGCTGATGGCAGCTCACACTGAGCCTGGTTCTGCAGAAGGTTTCTTCCTGTAGAAAGGGAGTTTTCCTCTCCACTTTCACTATAAGGATGCTTGGTGTGAGGAATTGCTTTCAAGTCAGTGAGTCGATGCAAACAGCTGGTTTAGATAGAAAACTTTGAACAAATCTGACTGTATGATCTAGTTGAACTGTCTTTATAAAGTGCCTTGAGATGACATGTTTTGTAAATTGGCACCATATGAATAACTAAATTGAATTGAATTATTGGCTTGTTTGATACAGCACAAATAACTTTTTTATATCTATTCTTATCAGACAACTGATTAGAATGAATTGATGATGTACTACCAATTAACGCAGATTGAATCCTGTAATCCAGATGATATTCTGTGGCTTATTAAACTGTATTATGACACTAAAGGTGTGCTGAACTAAAAAACACTTGGTTCCTTTATTACATACTTATTGTAGAGTTAGACTTAGACTTTGATTTATTCTGTCATTTTGTATACACGAGTGTATATAAAAAGAAATTTTGTTTAAAACGGCAGTAGAGTAGTACTCTCTATTGTGAAGTAAATATACAAGTAAATCAGCAAAAAATATTCTATAGAAGAAATTATACAAAAAAGGCTGAAATCAGGTAAAACTATTCACAAAGAGATGCTGAGGAAGTCCTAGAACATAAAAAATGACTAAAAAGGCTAAGGTTTGTTGTACTATGTTATTCTTAGCAACTATAACCATAGTTAATGACAAAATTATCAATAGAAACATATATGCATCTGGCCATCTTCTTGTAAATTTCTGTTAGTTCTTTTTGTTTCACTTACTTAAAAAAATATATTTCTTTTAGTGCAACGCACTGAGCATTGATTAAGGTACAACATCATGCAAAACACTTCTGCATATGGAAAATAGAAGCCTGACAAACCAGAAGTTTGTCAACAATATTTGGAACACTTTGTGAGAAAGCTATTTCAGACTTTACAACACTTTAGAACTACAACAAACATTTCTAAATCAGCGCACTTTGATCTTTCTGAAGGTGCAACTGATTACCAGCACAGGTGTTACCCTAGCCAACCACAGAGAGCTGTTATGTGGGAGTTATCACTAAACCCGGAATACAATCCAGAGCTTGACGAGGAATGAAAGGCATCCCTGAGATAAAAAGTCAAAGCCTAAGGACAAACTTGGGTGGAGGAAGATTGAACTCACCTACTAATTTACAAATAGCCACAGGACACCTGCCTTTCAACTTCCTGTTGTGTCATAAAGTAGAAAGAACAATAGTCTCTGCAGAGATTGCTGCAGAAAGTATTTAAAAGTATATACGTTTACAAAGAAGAGCCTAAGGTAGCATGTTATACTGTTTGCTTTTCACGTTTCCCTTCTCACTCAAGCCAATGTAAATAATTCTAGAAAGTTCCAGAATTTTTTTTTGCAGCAAATGACTTTCCTGCTTGTGCCTGCCATACAACTAGAAAGTTCAGGATCAGAATTTTCTAACCATGAAAGATTTTCTGCAGCATTTTTTCTTCAGAATGACACAAGTATATACTCAATGGTCAATTTATGAGGCACACTTTTCTGTCACTAGTTCACACACATTTTGCCTCCAAGGCTGCAATATTACTATAACTATTTTTAGCCTAAAGCCAACAAGGTGTTGGAACATTTCTAAGGAAGTTTAGCTCTATTTTGGCTTGGTAGCAGCACTTTTTCAGGTTTTGTCTGTACATCAATGTTTAAAATCTCTCATTCATCTGGATTGTTAAATTATTGTCTAATTAGAGGGAGTGTGTGAAAGTACAAGAAACGTCACAAGCACTGCTGCCAAAAAGCAACACATTTCTAAATTATGTCTAAACATTTTTGATGATACTCAAGATTCGGAAGAAATCTCTTAGATCTGGAGACACTTAAGAAAATCTTTTGAAATAACATTTGCCTCTCAAGTTATAGTTATTTTGAGTCTCATTTTGTGAATACTATTTCTGCATTATTTTAGCTGTTGCCTTTCACTAGATTTGGGACATAAAGCTTAATGGATGGAGAGGCCATAAAGGTAAAGGCAATCTTTTTTAACTTTATTTTATGATTTTTCAAACATGTAAAATACATCTCCATTCTTTTCCTATCCCTGCAGGAACCTCTGCTGCAAAATTTGTTCTGTTATCAGGTATGTTAATAAATGTTTTTTCCTTCCCTCTGTCATCATTCTAACACATTTTTGCAGGTAAGCATAATAATTTGAGCAGAAAAGCAGTAAACCTTCCCGTTTTCCTAGCAAATGCAACATCAAATGTTACAATACCATCAGATTGAAACCTTACCGGTTCTAATTTCTTGAAAAAAATGTTATGGTTTCAATAATATAAGAATAATATAAGAAAAAAAATCAAAAATCATTTTCACACTAAAGTGGACCCATAGATAATACTTTAAAGCCTTATCTTGAAGTTGCTAAGCAAAAAGCTTGTTTTTGAACATGGTCTTATCGAGGAAGTTTAACATAAATCAAGACTGAGATAAAACACAGCAGTTTTTTCCCGCCTGGCAGGGAGGGTCGTTTTGCATTTAATGGGAAAGAAGCCTTGTTTTTGTACAATGGAACCTTGAAACAAAAAGGGTTAGAAAATTATAATGTATCCTGTATCCTGGCAGGAAGGGATGCTGGACAACCTCAGGACTAGCTTGCATTAAATCAGCATGCTGTTTTTTTTTTTTTTTTTTTTGTGTGTTAAATGTTAAACAAACCATAGTGGAACATATTTTAAACTATGTCATTAAAATTGTCAGCACAGAAACATTTAATCACTTTTCTCTTTAAATTTTTGAACTCTAAGTCACTCTAACAATTTCCTTCACCCTTAATCTATCTGTTTTTTCTGGTCAACCGGAGTGCAGAAGTGAGACGGTCACACCCATAAACACACCCTCTTATGAAGTTGTGACACAATATGGAGGTGCTCTGACAGGGACAAGTCCTCTGACATGTTTCTAGACTGCTGTAGTGTACAGAGGCCAGGGTTTAAAGGTCCGCCTTTGTGTACACTCCCTTATCATGCTGCTGGTGTTCTGCTCAACACGCTCCCCTTGTCAAATGACACATCAGCCGTCTTTAGAGGATTTGCCAACACGCAATACTATCTTCAGCTCATCGGTGTACACAAACACTCATAGCATGTGGCATGTCTTAATGACACTATGATTAAAACTGGCTGAAATGAACTTCGTCAATGGAAGGCGTAGTCTTATGTTGGGCTGTGAACTACTGAAACTCAAGGGAAGCCATAACTGCATCTCTGACCTGTTTTCTTGGGTCAGTTTAACCCTTGTGACAAACAGCATGGATCCTGAGACGGATCATTAGAACCTGTTTGTACAGTAATAGATAATCGACTGGACTAATGTGTATATATCTCCTTAGCACAAACATCAGCATCACAGAAGGTATGATTAGGAACCTCAGGATGGAAATTAAAACATCCTAATTTTTCTCGTGCCTAAGGTTCCAGCTGTTTAACTAAAGTGAATTTATTGGACTATCATGAATGTCTCAAAAACTCTATACCAAAGACCATCATGCTTATAAAAATAGCACTACTATTAAAATAGAAGGAATATTTTGGAGCAAAGTTTAAAAGTTGATCCAAAAGTCTAAGACAGAACATAAAAATAAGACAAAACATTTTAGTGGACAAATAATTAAGAACATGTTTGCAATAAAGTGGAATTTCAATCTTTACTATGACAAAAGCAAAGGTACCAATCTGAGATAATGTTCTGTGGAGTAACTTTGTTATGTGCTGGTATCAATCAATTGTAGTTTGATTAAAGAAATGTACTGCAACTGTGAATGGGTATCAGATGCTAAAATTTAGTGCTGCAGGCAAAGACTAAGGCTGGCATGTGTGTGCTGCTATTGCGGATATACTTAATTGTCTTCCAATACAAATTTGTCCGCATCAACAGTCCAACATGGTATGTGTATGGGCCACACACTGCGGATCTAACAGTGTATCCATGCTGGTCCAGGAATTGACTGCTGTGCAACAAGAAAGGGGCTTGGTCTGATAAATCAGATAGGCTGTTAGCATATTTCTAGCCTGGGGAATACACAGAAACAGGCGGTATTATGGGTAAGAATCTAAAAGGGACAGAAATAATGTTCTGTTTTGATCAGGATTCTGCTGCTATTCCTTGGATCTTGTCATCCATGTGGATTTTTTCGACAAAGACCACCTACCTAACATTTTCTCTCACTCTGTACACACTTCCATTAAGGCTGTACATTGTTTTTAGAACTACAGAGAGTCTGAGATGTTAATATGGTCTCCACATTCCTCAGATGTCAGTCCAAGTAAACATCTGTGGGGTTGTTGGACAAACAGGTTGTGAAATAAGAAAAAGAAAAACAAGGAGCAAAATCATATAGCCAACTGCTATGTCTCTACAAAAGAAACAGTTTCTTGTGGGCAATCCTTTGGAGAACCTAGAGGAGCTCCTGTAAATGGACACAGAGGAGACAAATGAACAAACAAGCAACTAAAGCAACAACACTGGTAGCAAGTACATTAGTGAACTTCTCAAACTATGCAGTAGTTTAAGGAGGCATGTGTCTGGGCAGCTTGTTTGTGTGTGTGTGAGTGAAACAATGAAAACCCACATCCCGGGGTTCCCAGATTGTGCCCAGTTAGGGTGCAGAGAGGCCACCGGGCAAAGCCAACCCTCCAGCACTCCTAAGAAGGCAGAGTGTGCCCCTAGACCCAGTCCCCCAGCAACCAATTCAATTCAATTCAGTTTATTTATATAGCGCCAAATTCACAACACATGTCAT